>NC_083485.1:2358036-2385536 GCF_030014155.1 Tachysurus vachellii | reverse complement strand
ATATATTAAAAATACAATGAGACGTTCATTTAAATATATATATATATATATATACACATAGATATATATATATATATATATATATATATATATATGTATATACTTATATATATATATATATATATACCTACTTGAAATAAATAAATGTTAGCAAATTGTTTTGGGGAAAACTTTGCTTCATCCCAACCCTGCTGTTGAATATGTTCCTTTTAAAGCATTATTCCAAGCGCTTTAATTCAATTAAATTCAAGTTTATTTGTATAGCGCTTTGTACAATTGACGTCGTCTCAAAGCAGCTTTACAGAACATAAACATAGAACAAAAGGTTATTATAAAGAATAATATAAAGATTAATATAATACAAAATTCAAGATTATTATTAGATATATATATATATATATATATATATATATATATATATATATATATATATATATATATATATATATATAAAAATGTGTTTGTATTAATCCACAATGAGCAAGTCTGAGGTGACTCAGGTGACTGTGGGGAGGAAAAACTCCCTTAGATGGTGAAGGAAGGAACCTTGAGAGGAACCAGACACAAAGGGGAACCTCATCCTCATCTGGGTGACACTGGGGGTGTGATTATAAATATACAGTCTGATAAATGTTGTACTGATGTAAAAGACCACATGGAGTCCACATCTCCTCTTTAGTATAGCAGAGTCCAACTGGAGATGGTAAATCTCTAGATGCCTCAGGATCCTCACAGGGTCGACCTCATCTCAGTGGAGGTCTGATTAGCGGAGATTTGTTTACTCAATAATAAGGTAAGATTTGTGGAACAATAGGTCTAATGGTTAAACGGGTGGAGTTCAATAAGATTAAAAATGACTTATGTACTCACTAAACCCAGCCCTATTCCCAGCTCTCTTCACAAAGCTCAGCCTAAAATCTACACTGGTACAAGTAGAGTTAGTTAGAATGGACTGTCATGACACTTTACAACAAGTTACAAGTCTATAAACATAACCTTCTCCTCATAATGCATGATAATTAATGAGAGGGTGAATGAATGTTGGGGACATGACTGTAAAATTACTGACAAAAAACAAACAAACAGGTTCCCATAATGGGTTTGTTTTGTTTAGTTTAGTTTTTGTTTTTTTGAGCTTTTGTTATACACTGATTCTGAGCCGAAGCCTTATAAACTACACATATTTTGTACTAGTTTCTAAGTATGAGAGAGAGCGTCAGAGCGTTTTCGTATTTAGCTCCCAAACTTTGGAATAGTCTTTCTGATAGTGTTCGGGGCTTAGACACACTCTTCTAGTTTAAATGTAGATTAAATACTTATCTCTTTTGTCAGGCGTACACATAATACATCCCATAATATTGTGCACTATTACATCAGACCAAATGCACATTATCATTTAGTGCTTGCTAATATTATGAAGAGCAGACACTTTAATCCCTCTCCACTGCTTCTCTCTTTCTACCCAACCCTGAAGCATGGGTACCAGCTCCAATTGTCTTCTGTGCCATGAAGATTTTGGACCTCCACTGAGATGAGGTCGACCCTGTGAGGATCCTGAAGCATCTAGAGATCTACCAGCTCCAGTTGGACTCTGCGATACTATAGAGGAGATGTGAACTCCATGTGATCTTTTACATCAATACAACATTTATCAGACTGTATATTTATAATCACACTCTCCAGTGTCACCCATATGAGGATGAGGTTCCCCTTTGTGTCTGGTTCCTCTCAAGGTTCCTTCTTTCACCATCTAAGGGAGTTGTTCCTCGTCACAGTCACCTGAGTCACCTCAGACTTGCTCATTGTGGATAAATACATACACATTGAAATAAATCTAATATTAATCTTGAATTTTTGTATTATATTAATCTTTATATTATTCTTTATAATAACCTTTTGTTCTATGTTTATGTTCCTGTAAAGCTGTTTTGAGACGATGTCAATTGTAAAAAGCGCTATAGAAATAAATTCGAATTGAATTCGAATTAAAACTGAACGTATCAGATGTTGACTCTTACACCTTTACCTGTTATAATCATATTATTCATGTGGCGCTTGTTGAATCAACCAATCGCAACTTCTTCTGGCAGCGGAAGTTTTGAGCGGCTGATTTTGATCGACAGCAGACTGAGCCAATCGGCGTCGTGCGCAGCGCGGCTCCCTGGACGCCGCTAGCCAATGCGAATAAAGAGGGTGTGTCCGACTGAGCTCCATGAGTGGAGTAGATCTGAGGGGTTTAAGAAGAAAACAAGGGCAAAACCCAGTCGCTAGAGGTAAAGATTTCCCGTTTATTAAAAGTTCTAAGTGTTTTATTCGAACGTGGCAGAAGGTTTATTCGAGCACTGAAGCGTCCTGTGTTTGTTCAGTGGCAGTGTAGCTTGTGCTAATGTGCTGTGAAGCTAAATGGACTCCTGATAGTAACCGAGCTGTTTGTTTTGTTTTGTTTTGTTTATAATATTTAATTTATTTTATCTTCAACCTTAAATCTCTCATCTGACCAAAAGTCATCCGTTTTAACATTAACAAGGCTGCTGTTATTAATTCGAATGGGTTTTTAAACACACACACACACACACACACACACACACACACACGTCCCTGTGCTATTGTGTGTGTGAGACTTGATCCTGTTAGCTTAGCATGCTAACTTTAAGAAGTTGGGTATAAACGTGTAAAAAAACAAAACAAAACCAGACACGTCGAAGGGACGGTGACGTCAAAGGCGTCAGACTTTTATAGCCGTGAATAAAACGTGAATACACTTTGTTCTGGATTTCTGACGTCATCAGGAGAACTTTTGTTTTGTAGATCCTGTTATAATCCTGGGACAGGAAGAGATCTATTAGATCTTAAACTCTACACAACATATCACACAACACCAGGCGAATGTGCGTCTAACATCTGTAACATCTGTAATTGTTCCTGTCCTGATGGTAGATTTGCGTGTTTAAAGGCGATACAGAATATTGTAAGTGTATTGTAAGTGTGTGTGTGTGTTGTGTTGTGTTATGTGTATGCTGTCATGATGATGACACGTTGCACCGAAAAGCAAAACCTTCGATCCGTCACTCTGAAACTGCTCGATCTCTTCAGTGGGTGGATGTCGATCGCCTGTGTACTCGTTCCTTCATCAGCCAATCAGAGAGAAAGAGAAAGAAAGGCCGTTTATAGCTGCTAGAATAAGCGAGTCGACTCTTACGGTTCGCCCGAAAGTTCCGACTCAAAGTTCCGATTCCTTCGCCACATCTCGTAAAGGTTCTACACAACTTGTACACCGAAGTTTTAGCTCTTTGTTTATGTGTGTGCTACTCTTGCATGTAGGGCTGAGAGGTTTGTTTTCTTTCTCTTTGGTGTGACAAAATGAATTTACTCAGAGTTAAAGGGGCAGTATTCGATTTCTTATGATTCTTCGTTTGTGTACAAGAGTCCGAGCGAAAGTCTCACGCACGCTCATCCCAGACGAGGGGAAATCTTGAGCACGTCAATAAGAATCCAGTTGTTTTTGCAGAACGGACGATTCCTTCCTCTGTGTGTGTTTTTTCTGCTTCTCTTTCTCCCAGTTTCTGTGTAACATCATGTACGTGAGTCATAAGTCACAGTGTCTTATGATGGACAGCTGTGGTGATTATTTTCATTAGAAAGCAGAATTTTAGACGTCAAACGCGCTTCAGCGTCAATCTCTCAGATGATCTCTACTCCATCTAGTGAACCGGACATTTAGGCTTTTTCTTCTCTTTACTTTGGATCCTCGATAAGAAACCGGTACAAACTCACTGGAAGTACTTTGAGAAATAACTGCACATTTTATTCTTTTGTAAAATGTAAAAAAGAAATAATTTTTTTTGTTATTTAACTTTTTTTTTTAATGAAAACAAATATCTAAATCTATAAAAAGTAATAATAAATAATAAATAGATGTATTACTATTTATAACACTGTTTTGCAGGGAAAAATATTGTGGAAAATAAAAAAAAATCCTTTAGCAAACGAACAAATTTAAACGAACCAACGAAGAACACGTGACTCTTGTCCTCGGTGGCACTTCAGTGAATTACAAAAGTAATAAATCTAAATATAAAAGCCTCGTCACCGAAGCTTGACGATATTTTAAAGCATCCACGATGATATTGTGTGCGGTAAATATATCAGCGGTATAAATAAAGAGTATGGCGTGTATATTTTGAGCGTGACAACGTTGTAACCCTGAAATCTAAACGCGAGCTGTTCTGCCCAGAGCCGTCCGTCATGTCTGCAACGCCACTCGATCCTCCTGGACGATTGGGGGTCCGAAACATAACACACGATCGTCCGCAGAAGCTTTTTTCCCCTCATCCCTGCTTTCAAATATAAGTCATTAATCTACTAAAAGAGCCTTTGCGCTCACTCTCTCTCTCTCTCTCTCTCTCTCTCTCTCTCTCTCTCTCTCTCTCTCGGACCGGATGCAAGAGAAGATCTGATCGAATTAGAAACGTGTTGAAAATGGAGGACTACTTAACGTCATATTGATTTTTTTTTTCTTTTTTTTCTTCCCTCTATTCAGACTCTGGCGGTTGAGCGTTTATAGCATTTATTGGTGGATGAAAGAAAAGTTTTAAGAGAGCTTGAAATTTAAAATTGAATAAAACGTCACATAGTAACACGGCAGGTTTTTTTTTCTTTTTTTAGAGGAGTGGCTTAATTTATTACAGACGGCATCGTATCGCACGTCTCTAATTAGACTCATCGGATATCTAGCGTTATTTAAAGCCTCTCTTCCTCTTTCTTATTTTTCGCCGCTTATGTAATCCGCACCGTGGCAGTTGCCATGGGAGTGAAACTGCTTCCACCCACCCTAACCGGTGTTAAACGCAGGCCCTTGTCAACTCGTCGTCTGCTCCTCAAACGTGGCATCTGGTGCCGTGACCCGGCACACGTGCCCGTGTCCATCAGCGAGTGTGTTGCTGGGGAGAATCAGAGAGTGCTGAAAGAGGACATGGAGGCATGCAGGGTAAAGCCGAGCTAAAGAATTTGCCTGCTTGGTGACTCGGGCTACAGGAATTGTCTTCCCGGATTGTGAGAATTAAATCCTCAGCATTTGTTGTTTATAACTTTAAAAAAAAAAAAAAAAAAAAAGCACTTCCCAATTTGGCAGAAGTGTCTGCAGTGAGCGTTTGACACAAAGCAGAGTCGCGTCTCGTTTTAGTCCGTTTTTTTTTCCTACTCTTCTGAAGTAAATGATGATATTTACAAATTTTACCAAACAAATATTTTTATCTTGCTACACAGACAGCTAACGCACTGAGCTCGGAATCTGTCCTTGAGGTTCCTGGTGTTACCGTTGACCAACGTTTGCCTTTAGAATGTCGTCTTTTAGTTGGAGGCCCGATTATGATTTGTGAAATCGGATAAATATCGTTACGCCAGAGACGACATTCTATCTAACTACTGAACTTCCTGCGAGATTGCAGCTTCATCATCTTCCCAACATCCACACACTCATTATTAATTAATACCGGATCACCTGGCGTCCGTGCTTCCAAGAGCTATATTTTTAATGTTTATTTTGTGACGTACTTGCCAATATCCAGTCCTGATGAGTCAACAGTGTACATCGTCCATCAAGAGGATGGATAGGAACGATGACATCTCGGTATCGACTTTCATATGGAATGTGACAGCAGCGGCGTCTATCATGTGACTCGTAACCCATGCAGAAGAACCTACACTCTTTGGTTTAGGAATGGAACACCGCCTGGGGTTATAGTTCCAAACAACGTGGAGTTTGTGTCCCCAGTTAATGAACTTCCTTTTGGTCTGAACTCATTAAGCCATCCGACTGCGAGTCGAGGACCGAGTGTGAATAAGCGAATGTGAATAGAGCGCTCCTTCTTTTCTTCTGTTCATAAAGGCAGATATCTGAACTATGAGGGTGTGTGTGTGCACAGACCATGTGTGTTTACATGCTTGTGGTCCAGCTAGTCTATCCAGTATTCGTCACCAATAAACAAGCCCTTAACCAGCTAGCAGGCGATTACATCCAGAGCCGCGACCGATCACTAACTACTGTAGTGTAGTGCAGTGACGTGACGTACGGCTAAGTACGGTGATCCATACTCGGAATTTTGTTCTCTGCATTTAACCCATCCAAAGTGCACACACACAGCAGTGAACACACACACTGTGAACACACACCCAGTGCAGTGGGCAGCCATTTATGCTGCGGTGCCCGGGGAGCAGTTGTGGGGGTTCGGTGCCTTGCTCAAGGGCACCTCAGTCGTGGCCGGCCCGAGACTCGAACCCACAACCTTAGGGTTAGGAGTCGAACACTCTAACCATTAGGCCACGACTTCTTTTTTCTTTTTCTTCCTATTAACTGTTCTGTATTCTTGGATTTTATTCTATCTTCGGAGAGGCAGAAGTCTGGGCAAACGAGACCCCTTCTTTTAAACGTGTAAAGTGTGCCATGATTTAAGATCTCAGATGTTTAAGTTAAGAGGTTTTTTTTTTGGATTCAGCAAAATCGCAGCACAAGCGTCAGACACGTGTTATCGTTTTGGTTATCATCAAGTTTTATAACCTTGAACCACAAAAGGTCTTAATCTAGAGTAGTTAGATTGTTGTGTAGCTTGTCCACGTTGTGCAGCGGTTCCTCGTCTCAGCATCAGACGTCTTTTCGCTTAGCCGAATTTGGATATATTCGAAAAAACGTATCGCTTTATTTCGAAGTGAAACGGCAAATTTGGGTCTTGGGGGTTTTAGCTAATGTGGTTTTGTTAGATTTGGGGAAAAGTGGGCTTTTCAGAACAAAGAAAGATACGATAGGTTTCAGCCGATCGAGGGAGGGTCGAGCTCCTTCTACTACATCACAGATACCGGAGGAAGTGGACAAGATGGTGTTTATACTGGAGATAGAATCGAAGATGTAAATGAGCCAGGCCGTGTTTATTTCAGCCAATTTGTCCAGCTGGAAACGGAGCTGGTGACAGGAAGTCCAAGTCTAACGTTAGTACAAGACCTCATGACTATCTCAAGCAAGTCATGGGGTTGATTGAGGTAAAACAATAAAAAAAAAGTTTTTCTTGTAATCTGACTTCCCAGTGTGGCTATAAACACTTCTACGCAAGACTTGATGCATGACTTGAGCTTTTCAGAGCAGGTTATAGTCACTGAAATGGCAGGAAAGCAAGAGGACCTCATTTATTTGCCAATGGGATAGACGTGAAGTACGTGGTTGGTTGGTGGTGAACAAATGGTGATAAAGTTAATGGTTCGTTGGCCACAGTTAGTAGCAAAAAGTACCAAACACACAAGCCAGATCTTTTTTATTTAGGATTTGAGACTTTACTGACTCGAGCCTGTTATTATACAGGCTCTGATTTTCCCCTGGTGACCCTATTTAGAACTTGACCTGCACTCGAGTACAAGCATGTGAGCTTGAAACGATATGATACCCTCGACTCGATCTCGAGAAATGCCGATTCAAGGCTTGACCCTCGACAGTCGGGCAAGTCAATAGGTCCAACAACACAGATTACCTCGCTGGCACATTCTAAGCAACCGCTTCCTATTCGATCCTGAACCGGTATCGTTTTACCTTCGTCTGACCGGAGACACGGATTATAAATAAAACAGCTTATAACTGTCCATAAACACCTCTCTAAATTATAGGTCATCACCAGGCTTCCAAAGGGTCAGGGGTCAGGGTCAAAAAAAGGCAACAGAACCTAATAGTGGGCAAGTGCTTAGGGGCTTTTTACACCTGGTCACTTCATGCGTTTTCTGTGATCAGATATCTATCCGATGGTAAAAAGACCAGGTCTAAATGCCCTCCGAAACGTTTTCGAGACGGATATAAATCCGATGGTACAAACCCCTTCAGGAGGTGGTCTGGGACGCGTTTCAGATGAAACTGGACAGGTGTAAATGAATGTGGTTGTTCAAGCCACATACGTCAGCGCTATACTCCTCCCAAACGGAAGTACGTCACTCGCCAGTGACCAAACCGCATACACCAAAGCGTGTTCCGTTTCAATTACCCCGGAGTAGAAAGATCGGATCGATATCCGATTCGCCGAGACGCATTTATGTGGCCTAATGTAACTGGAACTTAACAAATCAGATAGCTATCGGATCAGAGACAACACATGAAGTGACCAGGTGTAAACAGGCCCTTAGTTCAGGGGTGTTGTGCAAGACACGATATCTGTTTGTTTTTTAATTTGCAGCAAACCTATGTTTGAATAAGGAATTAGAAAAAATTAATTTCTAGATCTATTCCGATATGAAAGCATGGTTTTCTTTCACACTTGGAACCTGGAGCCTTATGGTCAGATCCGTTTCTGTCGCTTTGCATCTTTTACATTTGCCTCCTTCAAACCAGCTTTTAGCCTTTGCCCCTTGCCATGAAAAATACCAGATCAATAAAACTGGTAGAATTTATATCTCCAGCACCACTGTAACTGAGGCCAAGTTTCAGCGAGGTCACTTGGCATGGGATGGTGGTGGTGGTGGTGATGGTGGTGGTGATGGTGGTGGTGATGATGTAATCCACGTTTAGTGCTTTTCTGCCACATAATCACTACCGAGTTGTCGGATTCTTTCCTTACGAAACATTCCTTTCCCCTTTTGTCTTTTCATGGTGAACCCTGCTCGTGTAACCCAGCAGGGTGTTGGGACTCCCAGATGGCACACAACGCCCCAAAATATGAGCAGCATATTATTAATAGATGTGCCATATGCTGTCCAGGGTTCCCAAATAAGCTGAGACGGGAAGGGAAAGAGATCATTGAGAAGGAATGGTGAAGTCATGAGAGTCAATGAAACGTTCTTATAATTTATTATATGTTTATATATTAGATAGATATCTAGATATACAGTATATAGATAATGCAATGTGTGAGAAGTGGTTGGGCTTGTAAGGTTGTCTTTTTTTCTTATTTATTCATTCATTTATTTATTTGTTTGTTTGTTTGTTTTAGACCCGAGCCCACTCTTGCAACAAAAGCACTTATACCGTGTTGTAAGACCATTGAACTTTCTGCTCGGTACAGAAAAAAGGCGACCCAAATTATGCAGCTGAAATTTCTTTTACTTCTTTTAAATTTGTTAAAAATAAATATTAGTTTATTTAAAAATATATTTTTTTTTGAGAAGAAAATGTGGTAGCCTAGTGGTTAAGGTGTTGAGCTACCAATCGGAAGGTTGTGAGTTCGATCCCAGGTCCACCAAGCTGCCACTGTTGGGCCCCTGAGCAAGGCCCTTAACCCTCTATTGCTCAGCTGTATAAAAAAAGAGATAATGTAAGTTGCTCTGGATATAAGGGCATCTGTTAAATGCTGTAAATGTAAAATAGCTCCTGATCAGTAATGCTTTTTCCTCCTGGGTTCTAATTGGCTTTGCCTCCTGCCAATCAGTGTGTGTGTGTATGTGTATATATATATATATATATAAATAAATATAAAATGTATTTGTGCCTAAAGCCTGGTGTGTGATGTTCATCACCACTGACTTGAGTATTCAGTATAAATGAATTTAATAAGATTGAAATTAATTTGATTTACGAACTGTAGATCCAAGCTAACAGAAGAATAGCTGTAATTGGAGTGTGTGTGTGTCGGGGTTCTGTGGCAGGAAAGAAGCCGCACGTGAAGGACTAGCACGTGATTAGCTGTTCTTCCACACGCTCATTAGTGTTTCTGTTGCAGAGGTGCGCTGTGGTTGAGTGCGCGGGAATGGACTACCCTGTGCATCGAGGGGACACCATGGCCTTGGGGCTGCACGACAGGTACTGTTCAATGTATGTCACTTTTCTCTCTCACCGTCTCTTGATTTTAATCTACATTACAAATTTCAGCCTGATTTTTGCAAACTAAAATCGTGCTTGTAAAACGAATTCACTGCCAATAGGATGGCGCCGAATTCTCAGGATGGTAGTGACGAGTAGGCATATAGAAGTTTCCGTTTCAATTTAAAGGTGCAGTGCACGATGTGTGAAAGCCAATGTTGACAGTTAAAATCACCAAAACAAACACGCCCCTAACCCAAATGGGTGTCACCCCTGTTTTGATAGCTCCGCCCCACACATACATACGCAACCCAGGCAACTATTATGGCGGAACCTGCTGGGGCAGCTGACCGAGGGGGTATTTTTTTATCAATATATGAACTCAATGTGTAATTCTATGGTAATACAAATGTGTTTGTGTAGTACTGTGTGTTGTACCGTGAAAGGTTTAGCTCCGTTTCACGTGGAAGACGACGTTCGACACCTAGAACCTGAGGCGGCGGTAACAGCACTCAACTGAACACTCTCTCCGTCGCATATTGACAAGACACGCCCCTTTATGCTAATGTCAGACATGCGCACTGAACACTCTCTCCGCCGCATATTGACAAGACACGCCCCTTTCTGCTCATTGGCTACACGTTTGTTTTGTTAGTCGGCCCGACTCTCTCATTTTCTGAATCATTTCTCAAACAACGTGCACCTCACCTTTAAAAGAACATTTCTGACCAGCGTAATTTCCTGGAGTAACATAAACACAAAGATCTGTCGCTATATCGTCACAGGTCTATCGTAAACAAATCTTTTATCGCTCTTATTTTCTGGCTGATTGTTAGCATTTTTTTCTTTCACCCAAGTTTACACGGAAAATAGTATTACCTAAATATCTGTTGACCAACGGACATCTAATGATATGGCTGATGTTATCGGTATTAAAAAAAAACATTCTGTGGAATATTTTAGATTAGAACGATGTAATAACAGTGTAATAATAGCCTTCGTTACAGCTGATACTGATCATCAATGTAACAATGTAAAAAATACATCAGATTGTTATTAATTGTTATTAATATATTACATCATCACTCATTTGATCACGAATGCAGAAGCAAGTAACGGAACGTTTAGATTTTCACTGCGATCCTGAATCGTGACGGATTCAATATACAGCTTTATAATATTAAATGATTGTATAGAAGTCGTGCCTCTGTGTTTCACAAGCACACTTTGATTCCCATCAAAAAGGCTGGTTGGGTTTGGGGTGGGGGATAAGGGGGGAAGCAAAGGCGTTTATTTGAACAAGACCCAAGTAAATTGAGGCTCAAAGCGCTGATTACTGTTTATCCATTACAGTGGCTCGAGATGTTCTCCAGTGTAGGATCTGTGTGTGGGTCTTCCTTTTTCTCAAGTGGTGACTCAGACCCTTCAGGGGGATGTGTGTGTGTGTGTGTGTGTATGTTGGATTATTTATATCTTGGAGTTTGTGTGGGGGTGCGTGGGTGCCAGAAGGTTCGGTACGAGTGGACTGATTAAACGGTCACTTAGCCGTTTCTCCTGCAGCTATAAGCCTTTCGTTTATAACACTGGGTACTTTTAAATGGTACTTAAGGTACTTTGAGCTAAATAACGAGGCGCCCTTAATAACCATGCCATCCTCGTCACCTGAAAGTGATGTCATGACGATGCTTATTACGTCCTTTCTGAGTAACGAAGGTTAGGAGGTGTGGTTTTGTTGACGTCGGGAGGACAGGATGGTTCCAATGTTCTAGATCTCTACCTACTTATCTGCTAGCCACAACACACTGGAAGATAGTGAGCTATAAAGATTTGACCTTTAGTAAGGACAGACAGACCTTTAGTCTTGTACACGGTGTTTAAATGCTAATCTTTTTCATGGTGGCATGTTTTGGATAGTGGACAGCAGCACGGCACGTTCGAATTATTCTAATAATTAAACAAAAGGCCGTGTCCAAGTTAAAGGGTGCACGAGGAACCAAGAGGCCGAGTCTAAACACGACGCCGCTACCACCACCGTGCTTCACCGACCCGGGTTCTCAGCAGTGTTCATTTCAACTCCAGGCAGTAACATTATGAGACATAGAACAGTTCATGGGGTGGGGGAGGGGTGGTGGTGGTGGTGGTGGTGATGGCGAATATTTATGGATGGTGTTTGCTCCCACATCCCTCCTTTTTTTTTCTTCTTCCATCTCAAAAGTGCTTGCTCAGGCTGAACGAAAGAGTTACTGTCATAACGCAGACGAGTCTCACTCTCGCTCTCGCTCTCTCTCGCTCACTCGCTCACTCGCTCGCTCACACTCACATTGCCGAACCGCTTTGAAAATGCTAAATGCAGATTAATAGAGGATTTCCTTTGAGCCCTGCCAAAAATACTCAGCCGGATCAGTCGCCCAAGTTACCGCTTTCCCAACATGTCGACCTGAGCTACGTTTTTTTGCACAAGGCATGTCCTGATATTCCACTTTCACAAAAAAATCACTTCTTAACTTTTTTTAACCACGGTTTCTGATACAGTATGTAAAAAATAAATAAATAAATAATAATAACCAGCTTTCATGCTTCTGTCTTGTCACATTTGACAATTTGAAAGTAGATATTTGTGCCAGTTGTGCAGTTCTCCAGTAGAACATTTTATTTATTTATTTATTTTTTGCGATAACACTAAAACAAGATGTGATTTGTGTCATCGACGATCTGAACATTTAGCCAAATGGTTCACAAAATCTACAGTGATTTATTTGTTTTGTATTTTGTATTTTATTTGTTTTTCTTTCCATGAAATCCGTTTTTTTTAACCAAACATGAAATCTCTAGTTTCGTTTATTTGTTTATAGTAAAGATTTTATTTCTTTTTTTAGAAAAAAAAAAAGACGCATCTTGATCAAACGATGTGAAAAAACTGTTTGAAAATTTGAACAAAATGTTTTGTTTACTTTTTGTTCAATACTCGATCGGTTGATGTTTAGAAAACATGAAATCTTAAATATTTGTTTGTTCGCAAATTTCTTTTTGTTTGACTAAAATATTTTTTACAATCCAAAGTCTATAATTTCTACAATTTCTAATATTAGCTGTAAAATGTGTTAATGGCTCAAATCTCAGACAAAATCTGATGCTACTTTGTACAGCATCATTTTCATTAGATGATTTTGTATTCGTATTAAACAATGTCTTTTTTTTATTTTCTTCTCTTTCACGTCAGCCGCAAACCTTCGCTTTCTCTAACGAGACACTTTGCTTTTCCTTTGATTTGTCTCCGTGTTTGTCTGAAGGCTGAGGGCCAATGGGATGCCGGGGTTCAGTCTACGGCTGCGTGAGAAAAACGCTTAGACGTGTCGTCTGATACGCCTGCGGGATGAAGCCGTACGCTTCGATTTCTGTCTCTCACGTGTCTTCGTTCAGAACAGAACAGCGACGTCAATAGCTTCACAATTGGTTACCGAGTTTCTCAGTCTAAAGTCCAGCAATAACAATTGTGCGTTATCTCACTTTCTCTGTGATGCCTGATATTTTACATTTGACGTTTTATTTGCTGTTTAACGTAACAGTACGGACCACTGCGTTGTTTCATATCGACAATAGTAACAGTATTTTATTTAGACTCATTTAGACTACATGGCACCGCATACGGTGCCATGTAGCTGCAATCCTGTTTTTGTTTGTATGTTTGCTTCGTTAATTAATGGGCTTGCAAAAAAAAAAAGTTTCGTTCAACCTTCATTTGAATTAAAAAAAAGCAATATTTATCGTACGAGAAGAATCGTGCACACTGACTTTATTTATAAACATAAATTTTTTTTTATTTATTTTTTTTTTTTTGTCGCGAATTCCTTCGGCTAGGCTACATGTACGTTGGAATCGACTTCTGGAGTTTTTAAGCTTTTCCTGCTTCTCCTCGAAGGTTGATAAAATCCCCAGCAGCCCGATTTGAAGTCCACGAGTCGGGTCCAGATAAAGAGCAGGTGGCCGCAGTAATGGGGTCTTTTTTAGAGTTACGAATCTTTTTGTGTTTCTCCGCCGTGCCCGCTCTGCTCTTAATTACCCCTAATAATAGACTGCTAGGAATAGACGAGTCTCTCCGCACCACACATTTAGCACTTAATTAAACAGGAGAGGACGGAGCGCCGCGTGAGCCTCCGAGTCCTCAGCGCCTCGCACGTCCAGCAGAGGGTCGAAGCTCGGCGTGTGTCTGGATCCGTGTCGTAGGCAAGTCCGTGCTTCTGTGTTTACGTCTTTTTAAACTGTCTGTAAGCGTATGAATGAAAACGTGACCAGTATATGGTTTATATACTCTGTTTATATATAAATAGTTTATATACAATCTCTCGTGAGCATGGGGCTTCGAATTCAGAGCTCGCTTGTTTGTGACTTCTGCAGAACATTTGAAGGTGTTTTATTTATTTATTTATTTATTTATTTATTTATTTATTTATTTTTTAATACACGTATATAAATTCTTCTGAGAGAGAATCCTGACACGCATCACGTCAGATGCCGTTCACACTCGAGAAACAGCGTCTCTCCTGACGTGCTGTCAGCACTTTGAACAGTAATCGCAGAAACGAGTCCCCACCTCTCTCTGTCTCTCTCTCTCTCTCTCTCTCTCTCTCTCTCTCTCTCTCTCTCTCCCTCTCGTTCTCTCTCTCCTTCCTTTCTTTTTTCTTTCTTTTTTTTTTTTTTTAAACTTTATTTTGCCCATCTCCCTCTTTCTTTGGAAGAGCACTGACCCGGCAGTGGAACGGCTCAGAGGCAGAGCTCGTGTCCTCGTTCGTAGTTTACACTCAGGCAAAGTCTCTCTATCAGACTCTTTGGAGGAAATCCTTTTTTTTTTTTTTTTTTTTTAAATAAATCTACAAATAAAATTTATTTGTACACAAATAAATGGTCGAATAAATACATCAGATGAGCAATGTCGTTTATTTAAATGAGACGTCAATTTAATCAGTTGCAGGCAGTTAAATAAATAGAAGCCGAATAAATCACGCACACAGTCGTCTGAACCGGTAACTGATTCAGTAAATAGTCATTTAATGTCAGGTATGTAAGGACGTAGAGGTGGTTAAATAATGAGTGGATAAATAAATAAAGGAACTGTTGATTTTCAAATAAGCAGCTTTAATATATAGCAACCAAATAAAATGTTAATAGGGAAGTCATAGCTATCTGTCTCTCTCTATATCATGCTCTCTCTCTCTCTCTTACTCTCAGTATCCCTCACCCTGCCTTCTTGCTCCCTTGTGCTCTCTCTCTCTCTCTCTCTCTTACTCTCAGTATCCCTCACCCTGCCTATCCCTTCCTCGCTCTCGCGCTCTCTCTCTCTCTTTCTCTCTTTCTCTCCTCCCTCTCTCTCTCTTTCCTCTCTCTCTCTCTCTCTCTCTCTCTCTCTCTCTCCCCCCTCCCTCTCCCCCCCTCTCTCTCTGTCTCCCTCCCCTCTCCTTCTCTCCCTCCCCCCTCCCCTCTCCTTCTCTCCCTCCCCCCTCCCCCTCCCTCTCTCTGCAGTTCGTTCCTCTTCACTCACGGTGCCACTCTTGCACATCCCTCTCGCGCGCATTCGGCTGCAGCGCCGCTTCTCGTTACACCACCGGCGCTCTGTCCTTTTTTTTATATATACAGTGATTTAAAAGATCAGTCTTGTCTTTATCTTGTGACCGCTGGCTGGTGTGTGTGGACTCCTGTTCCTCTGAAGATGCTCGGGTTGTGTGGGATGTGTGTGTCGTCCTGTTTGGATCTACATGCTGCACATTGGGCTAATCACTAGCCGCCTCGCGCAGTAGCGCATCAGGGTATCGACACCGTTTACCTTCTTCCTCCTCCCTCTCCTCCTCCTCGTCCTCTCGGCCCGGGCTCGGTGGGATGGAAGCCCTGGCCGGAAGCTTGTTTGTGGTCCGAGGCTCTTGACACATTCAAAAAATTATTATTTTTCCCCCAAAAAATGCCGCTGAAATGGAAAAGCGCTTCTCCCGTGAGCTGGAAATTCCCCGTTCCTGTCCTTAAAACCTCCCGGTCCTCTCCGTTATCACCGGCTTACATGTGAGTACCTGCTATAAACCTGTGTGTGTGTGTGTGTGAGAACTGATTTTGAGTTTAAAACACAAACATTCGCGAGCTGGAAAAAAAAATGTCCGTTCATGCAGTGTTTTATATTTTTGGCCTCTCCTCCATTCGCTCTGCTTTTTGTGCCATGTATCCGGTGCTGACCGAACTGACGGTGCTGTGGGCCGGTGGTATTGTTTCTGGTGCGGTCTCGTGCGTGGTCTCTCTCTTTTTTTTGTTTTTTTTTTTTGTTTTATTTTATATATATATATATATATATATATATATATATATATATAATTTTGTGCGTGCGGCTGCACCGGTGTTGGGGAGGACTGAAACTGCTTGTACCTGCTGTTCTCTTTTTTCAATCACCAGCCCCCATCTCGCTCTCGCTCTCGCTCTCTCTCTCGCTCTCTCTCTCTCTCGCTCTCTCTCTCTCTCTCTCTCTCGCTCTCTCTCGCTCTCTGCCTCTCCCCCCCTCTCTCTCCCTCTCTCTCTCTCTCTCTCTCGCTCTCTCTCGCTCTCTGCCTCTCCCCCCCCCTCTCTCTCTCTCTCTCTCTCTCTCTCTGCCTCTCCCCCCTCTCTCTCCCTCTCTCTTTTTCTCTCTTTTCCCTTTTCTCTCTTTTCTCTCTCTCTTCTCTTTTCTCTCTCTTTTCTCTCCTTCTCTCTCTCTCTTTTCTCTCTTTCTTTTTTCCCTTTTTCTCTTTTCTCTCTCTCTCTTTTCTCTTTTTCTCTCTCTCTCCTTCTCCCTCTCCCTCTCTCTCTCTCTCTCTCTCTCTCTCTCTCTCCTCTTCTTCTCTCTTTTCTCTCTCTCTTTCTTTTCTCTCCTTCTCTCTTTTTCTCTCTCTCTCTCTCATGCACACCATACAGACATAACGTTTCCACATCATAGTAATTTAACTCCAACACGTGTTTTGCATGCCAGATGTGGGAATTAAATATATTTTTGTTCCTTGTAAAAGAAAAAAAAACCGTTGACACGTGTATCCTTCTGAAGTTCATACGTGGATCCATGTAACTGAAAATGAACTCCATGAAATGAAAACAATCACGTTTTGTTTCATTGTCAATATGTTGATCGCACTCGATGTTTTACAGTTTATTTGTTTTATCTCCCTATAACTAAAGCTCTCTAGACTAGTATATTTCCTGCCCCCTGAGGGAGTGGCTTGCTCTAGAGGTTTGAGGAAAATAATGGGTGGAGTTTCTCTGTTTTGATGGAGGAATTTATACGAGGTCATGCTCTTATACAGGGTGTTTGTTTGTTTATTTATTTATTTTTCTTTACTTTTCTGTGTTTAGCTAGCTTGCTACTTGACTATCAGAAACAAACGAGTACGAATGAATTTCGCAAATCTGTATCAAGACCAGTAACATTCCCTTATTCCTTTATTGCGTATAAATTTAATACAGAATACAGAAATTGTTGCGGTGATTGATTTTATTTATTTATTTATTTTTTTGCTGAACCCTAGATAAAATTCACTGAATGGGAAAGGATGTGGGATGCCATGTTATCATTGTTGGCCATATTTGAGGCAAGAGAAAACTATTATTATTATTATTATTATTACTACATAGCCATCACAACAAACTAACCTCACTGTGTCCTAGCTGATAAAAATCCTTGTCCTTTGACATGTGGCAAAGGTTTTATTACAAACGTCCTGCTAGGATTTTCTTGGTGCCTTTGCTAACGTGCTAGTTTAGTGTAGCAGGCCACCTTTCAGTCTTGCTGGAAACAAAAGCGAGGCTGATGACTCGTACACCAAGGAATCAGTTTTTTGCTCTAGAATGTTCCTGCAGTCTACAATTATATCCGAAAACCTACCATTCACATTTTTGTGTGCGCATTCTAAATCAGCTTAACCCAAACCGGACAAAAATAATACCATGCATGAAAATCACAGACATGGCAATCCTGAATTTACGGTATGATACTGACCTCCTATTGCACATGACTAGGGATCAGTATTGTTCTTAAAGCTGCGTGTTTGCATGCGTGCGTTGATTCTGAATCAGGGACTCGGATCAGCTTTATTCAGCAAAGCCAGCTGTGGCCTTGTCGCTATTTTTGTGTGTGAGTGTTCTGCTGTAGGGTGCTTTTGTCCTCTCTCTGTCCTCACGCTGGGTCTCCTAACATTCCCTCTACTCCTCCTGCTTAGTGTGTGTGTTGTAGGGGGGTGTAGGTAGGTAGGCAGGCTATATTTAGAGAGCTCAATCTGCTGGATCTATCTCTGTTTCCTACACATGGCTAAATTAACACACACACACACACACACACACCTGCGTACACAGCCTTTGCCATATAACATTAACCACCTTGTCATGTAAGCCACATCTGATGAGCTGGCTTATGTACGTACACACACACAATGCATTTATAGCCACCAAAAGCAACTCCAAATTTATTTTATATTGTTAATGTTTATTGCTTGTACTCTAAAACTCTCTCTCTCTCTCACACACACACACACACACACACACACACACACACACACTCCAGTTTGATTGCTGCAACTGTGCCACTTTATGGCAGATGAGTCTTGGTTGACACACACGACAATTGTAATAGTGTGTGTGTGTGTGTGTGAGAGAACTAAAGCTTCATGAACTTGTAATTTAAAACAGAGGTAACAAATGATTCACTCGCTCTTCAGGGGGTTAAAGCTGTGAGAAATCTGTTGCTAGGTAACCGGTTAACACCTTTTACAACATAAGATAGCTAGTTTTTTTCCTCAGAAAAAGGCCAAGCAATGTCAGAATCGCTATTAAAACATGACAGAAATGTCTGAAATATCAACATTTTAGTCAGATTTGTAGCTACATCATTAATAAAAGTCTCCACATGACTAAAACTGCACTGTAATTACATATAGCATTGACCGCTAACAGAAAATCAGTGGATTCTGCCATATTGGCTGGAAAACTGATTATTTTTTTTATTTTTTCTTCTATTTTGAATCTCACTTTAAACAGTGACCTCATGCGAAGAAAACTCTTAATAAAATATAAATCTTAATAAAATTATCATTAATATATCATTTGTAAGAAACAGTTTTTGTTAAATAGTTTTGTTCTTGTTTATTTTTCTGCCATTTCTGATTGATTTGCTGAATATATACTTTGATATCTGGAATATCTTGAATATCTGGATATTGTTCTGGTTTTGGTGCTAATATTTTGGCTGGTGCTTTTATTTTTGTGAAAAGTTGAAGATTTGATGTCAGGCAGATGTTGTTGTTGCTTGTGAATTTACAATAAGTTTTTAATAGAAGAGATTTTTTCACAGTGGTAGCATTTTAAGGTTTCTCATTTTGTTCCTAAAAACAAAACCGAAAGCGCTTCAGTGACATTGAGTGTCGTTCAGAAATTCTATTTATTTATTTATTTATTTATTTATTTATTTATGTAGAGATGGTTACCTAAGTTGGACTCTTAAGTACCCAAATGCAGCTGTGCTGAGGTAGACATTAATAACGTCTCGGTGTGGTAAACTATCGACTCGGTTAATCTGTGATCGATTTTTTTGCTGGTCGCTATATTAAAGAAATTCAAAACGAAGAGTTTGCTGATTTTGTTAAATTTGTCGTATCTTGTTTGAAGTGTGTATTCAAAGCAGAAAACTGGGATCCACATTCATACACTGCTCCTTCAGCACACCCTAGCTAGACAATCCTCCTCTTTGAATATAGACGTGCGAAATTGCCACGTCTCGGCTGACTGGCTGTCACATAACCATTTTAACATAATTGCCATAACGGTAACATGTGTCATCCTCTCTTGTCACTTCTTTGCCCTCATACACCATTAAGTAACAGAAAATGGATGTCTTGTGTGCGAGAACCACTCTCTTACACACCTTGTATTATTCCTCTAAAAACACATTTATCATGTAATGGGTCTTTTCCTCCTTCATCATTACTCTGGCAGCAGAGAGAGAGAGAGCGAGAGAGAGGAAGTGAGTGCATGGAGGATGACTGATATCACACACACACTTTACACTCAGCTCTAGCATCATGGACAGAGGTGTTTAATCTTCAGTGATAAAAGGAATCACAGGGATTTAATTTTCACCTCAAACTAGAGATGCTGGCACCAGAAGAAAAGGCATGCACCCATACTAGGCAGTACAGATGTTAGAATGTATTTAAAACGTACATGTTCTAGCTTTGACACGAGTTCGCCGTATCACCTTCCAGTCACCTTTTCCCAGATTTTAACCACGAGCGGTTTCTGATTTATATTGATTGTTTTGAATATATTGCAAATTTTCAATGCAATCATCGAGATATACTTACGTTTTTATTTCTTAAATTTAAAACAAGGGGGGCACGGTGGCTTAGTGTTTAGCACGTTCGCCCCACACCTTCGATTCCCGCCTCCGCCTTGTGTGTGTGGAGTTTGCATGTTCTCCCCGTGCCTCGGGGGTTTCCTCCTGGTACTCCGGTTTCCTCCCCCGGTCCAAAGACATGCATGGTAGGTTGATTGGCATCTCTGGAAAATTGTCCGTAGTGTGTGATTGCGTGAGTGAATGAGTGTATGTGTGCCCTGCGATGGGTTGGCACTCCGTCCAGGGTGTATCCTGCCTTGATGCCCGATGATGCCTGAGATAGGCACAGGCTCCCCGTGGCCCGAGAGAGTTCGGATAAGCGGTAGAAAATGAATGAATGATGACTTTAAAACGGTCCTGTTTATAGTTTTAAATCGTGTATGATGGCAGCTTTGACAATTTTATCTCTAATAGAAAACAGAAAATCTCCTGTGTAGAGCCTGTGTACGGCACAACGAGTGCGTAGTAATAATCATGTTGGCAGGCCACGAGAACAGCACTGATAACGACTGGCCTGTTGCCAGGTTTAAATGCTGACCCCTGGTGTATGATTTCTTTGTACAATCAGGCCCATGTGAAAACTCTTCACTCGACGAGCTGTTCAAATCAGCAGCACTGTGTGGTCAAAGTACCCCAAATGTTAAAGACCTGTCAAAGTTTATATCCAGGTGCCACTGTACATCATTATGTCTAGGTTTTGCCTCAAAGTGCACCAAGACTGCAGACATGTCCCAGTTGCTGTAGCCTAGCCGTTAAGGTTCTGCAATAGCGTCTGGACTTTTAGAGTCTCTTTTTTTAGAGATGTTCCAGCTCCAGTTGGATTCCTCTTCTTGAAGTTTTTGGACATTCTAGGATTCTGAGGAGATCTCAACTCCATGTGGTGTTTGAGGACAACCTCATCATCAATACACAATTCCTGGACTGTATATTTATAATCACACCCTCTAGTTTCACCCAAATGAGGATGAGGTTCACTTTTGTATCTGGTTCCTCTCAAGGTTTCTTCCTCTTCCATTTAAGGGAGTCACCTCAAGCTTGTTCATTAGGCTTAATACAAACATATTTAAATACAAGTCTAATATTAATCTTGAGCTTTTGTCTCATTAATCTTTGTATAATATTAAACTTTTTTGTATTATGTTTCTTATGTTCTGTAAAACTGCTTTGAGACAAAGTCTGTTGTTAAACGCGCTATACAAATAAATTTGAATGGAATTGAACTTTTGGGTAAACCCTTTAACTGCTCAAGATTTGGATTAGCTTGGATTGGACCACTGTTAAATCTCTTCTCGGTGAATAAATAGAGCTTTAGAATAAGCTCATAGTTCATAGTTCATAACTAACTTCATAGTTACCTTACGTTACCCAACAAGTCCAGACAGTACACAAGGAACCCAGAACCCCAACTGCTTGCAATTCCACAATTATCTTTCATGCCATTTAGTTGAGGATGTGGTCTGCATTCGCAAAATGTAAGTCTTGGGACTACTGAGCAGAAAGGTTGTGGGTTCACATGACAGGATCACTATAAGCTGTGCCCTTTAAACAAGGTCCTTAGTCTGCAAAAGCTAACATGTATAAATGATAGAAATGCAAAATCGAACGTGCTTTCGCATGTGTTTGGCTTCTGCCATGTAGATAGCCTGCAGAAAGATGCAAATGCATGAGTCATTTCCTCAAAAGCCAGAAATGCTTCACAATCCTGGTGAGTTAGATTTTTTGCAATATGAAACTCGTGTTAATGAATGTCCAAGATCATGATGGCTAAGCAAGCGAGGGCTTATTCATCCTATTTGTCGAAGGGAAGAAAAAAAAATACTGGAGAAATTTCTAGGAAGTGTTCTGAACGTCCTACGGAAGACGATGCGATGCTACTGTTGTCCTCGCTCTTGTGATCCTTAGCACCGACCATTTTGAGCAAACAAAACCCAGTGTTTGGGTAGAGGTGTCTTGGGTAAATGAAGTAAAGCATTTTATTTAGTTTTGGAGTGGTAGACAGGAAAGAGAGGTAGGAGAGAGTTTATCGAACGGTGTTAAGTGAAACGGACATCAAACGCGAGATGTCATGGTGACCGAGATGAAGTAGAGAGTGCTCGAGTGTCACAGCCATTTACGTAACATGTTGTCCGTCTGGTAAAGGTGGATGCGTTGGATGTTAGCTCTTTAAATAAATAAAAAGGTCTACAGATCTAATATTCTAGATGCATGCATACAAGTTCATTTGCATATTAGACAGAAGACACTTTCTGTGTCAACGTTAAACTGAATAATGATCACGCTGAATCAGAAGCAAACGGTGTTTATTGGTATTAGGGATACGTGTGTTTATTTTAAATACCTGAAATTAGTATACAATTGAGATGTATCAGGATCTATTAGATCAGTATTTTTATCTGAATACACTGAATGAATTAAAGCTACTTAATTTCAGGGTGGATGTAGGACACAGAGTCAGGATTTAATACCAAAATTGCATACCTTGTTATTCAGACCTTGGACATAACTATTGGCTTGTACGATACCCAGACAGTTGCTTGTGACAGCCAGAAAAAATAAAGCTTTTTATCATTTAGTCTGCGTTTTCCTTTCCCCATTTTCCCCAGGATTAAAGGTGGGGTCTCCGATTTTTGAGAAATGCTTCAGAAAACTGAGTCGGGCCAAATACTAAACAAAAATCAAAACAAACGTGTAGCCAATGAGCAGAAAGGGGCGTGTCTTGTCAATATGGGCGGAGAGAGAGTTCAGTGCGCATGTGTGACATTAGCAGAAAGCGGTTTTAACATTGACATGGAGGATAAAAACAAAGAAAGAAATCGAAGAAAGACTTACGATAAGGTAAGAAGTAGGACGTGTTAATATAGGATCAGCTTTCCAGCGCTGGAGAGAACTGAAGGAGCAGGAAGTTGGTCACATATTCACAGATTGGAGTTTCCTGAGTCAATAACTCCTGAGCTAAACGCTGTTACTACACAAATAACACCTCTTTTCTATCGTAGTAATGTAGAGACGCAGCTACAACCGCGTTTTGTGTAGTAACAGTGTTTAGCTCAGGAGTTATTGACTCAGGAAACTCCAATCTGTGAATATGTGACCAACTTTACTTAAGACGCCGAGGCGCTTTTTTCCTTCCCGATAGGTGAGTAACGTTGGTTTTGCTTTGTTACACAGAACTAATATATGCCTTTGTCCTTTACATGATTATGCTTGTGTGTCATTTTTGCTTGTTTGTTTATCTGCAATCGTATTGTTCTTCTCTTCAGCTATGATAAAGACACATTACTTTCCATTAGTTGCCTGGGTTACGTATGTATGTGTGGGCGGAGCTCTCAATACAGGGGTGGGACCCATTTGGGTTAGGGGCGTGTTTGTTTTGATGATTTCAAATATCAACATTGGCTTTCAAAAATCGGAGACCCTAGTGCTTAGATTTAAATGTCAAAAGGTGGCGCTATAAAGATGCTATTGAAAAGCCTGTCTCAGAAAGCTGACATCAGCGTAACCTGTCTCTAAAGAGCCGTAAATTTCCCCCACTTCGATATCGATATAATCATCAGCTCTGACTGGTGAGATCAAGCACTACAATATTTCTGTATAACATACAAACATTATTGTATATTTATTATTTATTTATGATGAATGTTTTGACCACTGGATTGTTCACCACATGCATCACCACTGTATACGATCAGCTTTATATTCAAATATTCATAAGGCGTTTTTGTTTAACTTTGAAATCTCTCAAGCTCCACAGCTATGGTTACCATGGTGATGTGAAGGACTTCTTCAATATCCAATATTGAAAGTCAGGGATTTTGGCTTCCTCGTGTATCTTCTGATGGAAAAATATAATACCATTATCTTGATTATTTGTTCTATAGGCCACTGAGGAAGGAGATTTTAAAAAGCCTGTTTTCTTTCTGGAGAAAAGCTTGTGGACTTTCTCTCTTGCTGTTTTATTTTTTTTGTGCGTTCATTTGCATTTACAAGCCAATCATCAAACACTTTTGACATTTTGCTTGGTGAACACATGGACCCAGCTGGTTGAACCTCATCCCATCGCCTCGAGTTGAAAGAAAGAAAAGAGCAAAAGGTGTGTTTGTGTGCCCAAGCTTGGAAACGTTCCAGCTGAGTTGAAAGGGATGTTGGGTAATAAAAGCGGAGTGTGTCAAGGTCTGCGTGTGTGTGTGTGTGTGTGTGTGCTAATAACAGATGTTCTCTTGGCCACTACCTGCAGCACCCTTCCTGCACCTCCTAATGACCGTCTGGGTCCGAGTGTCCCTTAATGATGAATTATTAAAGGAATATGTTGTGCTAATGCCCCAGTGGGTGAGTAGGATAGAGTGACTCGTAGAGAGAGGGAGAGAGAGATTTCGTTTCATCCTCTCTTCAGCTTGTCAAAGAGTAATTCCCCTTCCTTTCAATTTCAGTCTCACTTGTTCTTTAGCAACAGCACAGCAATTACGTTTGTTTGGCATGTGTCGATTATTGGTTATACGATATTTAACCCGTAATGTTAAATCAACAGAGCTGACCCTGTATCGAATATTTGTTAGTTTTACAAAATGCCTACTTGTATTTGTGTCAGTATTGTATTTGTGTCTAGTAAACCTTTTGAGTGGATTTTTAACAGTATTACATGTGGAGCAAATGCAAGCCAAGAGTTTTCCAGGAGTGCAACACAAAAGTCCTTTGTGCCTTAACTGAATCCGTCGAATCGTACAACAAGAAGATATTTTAAACCATACCAGGATAGTCTTTTACACTGTACCAAGATTTGTCCAGTTGCAAAACAGGAAATCCTTTATGCCTTATCAAGATTTGTCCTACGGTGCAACAAGAAATTCCTTTATATCCTACTTAGATGGCCCTTGACACGATACCAAGATTTGGCCATTACTGCTATGGTGAAGGTACTGTAGTCCTGTATAGGAATATACAGGGGAAGTATAGGACTATAGGGGAAGTATAGGACTATAGGGGAAGTCGTGGCCTAATGGTTAGAGAGTTTGACTCCTAACCCTAAGGTTGTGGGTTCGAGTCTCGGGACGGCCACGACTGAGGTGCCCTTGAGCAAGGCACCAAACCCCCACAACTGCTCCCTGGGCACCGCAGCATAAATGGCTGCCCACTGCTCTGTTCACTGCTGTGTGTGTGTGTGCACTTTGGATGGGTTAAATGCAGAGAACGAATGCTGAGTATGACATACTTAGCCGTATGTCACTTCACTTCTTCTTCTTTAATAAAATACATATAATAATAGAAAACAAATATATTTTAGCAAGATTTGTTAGAAATTGAAAATAAAGTAGGTCCACTTTACCATTCCCAAGTGTCATCATTTTATTTATTATTCTTGAGCTAGCAAGCTAACTAAAACTATATGATCCATGCACCTATATTCAAGTATCATAGCCACTTTTCACCAGCTCTTGCTTTTATTTCTGTTTTCCAACCTAATGCTCTTTCATTTAAGGGCTGCAGATCATTGCAGTCGCTCTTTAATGTCAAACATGAAATTGTACAGAGAAGAAACGAGCACGTTTCAACAACCTGGTTATCGATCCAAAGGCTTGCTTGTTGGGGAAGAGTCATGATGCCGAACCCCGTAGCTTCACTTAAGATAAGGCTCCGTATCGATGCCCTAGGCAGCCATGCAAGGATTAATGTGGATTAAATGTCCTTGCTAACATCATTAGGGCATTATCTCTGTAATACTGTAATGCTTCGAGCAGGACCGACTTTATTCATAAGGAACTAAGACATCAATAGCACCATCTGTCGATTTCAAGTCTATCTTGCTGCATTTCATCAGCTCTAATCACTAGTGAGGAATCGAGGCCTGCGTCTGCTTCCGAGATGACAACAGATGAAATATAGATATAAGAAGTCGGCGATGCGGTTTGATTTAACATTTGTCCAGCAGTTTGATTTCAATCAATATAGTGTTTGCATTATGGAAAGGAAAATGATTTGTACAGACAATGTCACAGACGACGCTCCCATTTTATTAAGCCTAAGAACTCCACAGGGACCACATCCCTTTCTTGGACCGACCCTTCCTGGCAGATATAAAGGCCACACCATTGCCCCTTTCACTAAGACTGCCTGGTTCAAAGGCCACACCTCTGTGTCCTTTATTTGGACACACATCTCCTCCTTCAATGGGTCTGGTACTCATAGGCCACACATCTGCCCCTTCGATGGGACTGATGCTCGTAGGCCACACATCTGCCCCTTCGATGGGACTGATACTCGTAGGCCACACATCTGCCCCTTCGATGGGACTGATACTCGTAGGCCACACATCTGCCCCTTCGATGGGACTGATACTCGTAGGCCACACATCTGCCCCTTCGATGGGACTGATACTCGTAGGCCACACCTCTGCCTTCTTCATTGGGATTGACAGATTCATAGGCCACACCTCTGCCTTCTTCATTGGGATTGACAGATTCATAGGCCACACCTCTGTCCCTTTTGCTGTTACTGGCAGCATTCTTCACTGGGACAAGACAATCCCATATTATAATACTTCTGGATCCTAAAACCCAGCAATAAACTATGGTCTGTGGTATCAAACTTGACTTACACACTCAGTCACCATCATCTTAGGACTTTAACCCAATACATGTTGTATCATGTTGAGACCGGAGCACTGTCTTAAATCCAAGAATCTATTTATTGAATTTAAAAAAATCTTCTCCCACTTTTAGATAACAAATAACGGTCAAGATTACAAATAATGATCAACCAGCAGCTTGCTGTGTGACAGGATGTTCATATGGAGGTAACTCAGATGAGATTGTTCCTTTAGCTGACAGGAGATGTTCATATGGAGGTAACTCAGATGAGATTGTTCCTTTAGCTGACAGGAGATGTTCATATGGAGGTAACTCAGATGAGATTGTTCCTTTAGCTGACAGGAGATGTTCATATGGAGGTAACTCAGATGAGATTGTTCCTTTAGCTGACAGGAGATGTTCATATGGAGGTAACTCGGATGAGATTGTTCCTTTAGCTGACAGGAGATGTTCATATGGAGGTAACTCAGATGAGATTGTTCCTTTAGCTGACAGGAGATGTTCATATGGAGGTAACTCAGATGAGATTGTTCCTTTAGCTGACAGGAGATGTTCATATGGAGGTAACTCAGATGAGATTGTTCCTTTAGCTGACAGGAGATGTTCATATGGAGGTAACTCAGATGAGATTGTTCCTTTAGCTGACAGGAGATGTTCATATGGAGGTAACTCAGATGAGATTGTTCCTTTAGCTGACAGGAGATGTGCATCATCCTTGAGAAAGTAAAGGTGTCAAACACATCGAGTTCTTCATCGTCTTTCAGCTAGA
>NC_083485.1:2285536-2355536 GCF_030014155.1 Tachysurus vachellii | reverse complement strand
GATAGGAAAGGAAGCCCCTAAATCTTATCGACTTATTCGTTCGTTCTTTCTTTCTTTCTTTTTTTTTTTTCTTTTTTGTCACCATCTTGGTTTCTTTCGTTGTCTTTGAATGCCAATGAATACCAGCTTGATAGTTTTGCTTGATAATGTAACTGAACCTTCTTAAGGATGAAGATTCATTTCTAATGAAATTGACCTTTTCACTCCATCCATCCATCCATCCATCCATCCATTCATCCATTTACTTTACCGGTTCTCCTACCCCAGGAATTCGGGGTACAAGGCAGGGGGCAAATCTTTCAGATTTTTCCAGTAGTAATAAAAGAACATGAGTGAGAGGAGGTAGGATGGAAAGGCGCTCTATTCTTCTTTTTTGTCTTCATTTCTTTCTGCCATTTCTCCAACTATGGTTTGTTTGGTTGGTTATTGAAGACATTTTTATTCAATTCTCATCTCTGGTGGTTATGTTCTCATTTTCTTCCATTACTCACAACACTGAAATAAACAAAGGAATGTTCCTCAGCCTCAACCGAGTCCTTCAGAGGATGAACATGATGAACACATGAACGTGCTGGATGAAGTGTGTTGGAATGGGTGGGTGGAGTTCATTAAGGTGGTGGTGGGGGGGAGGGGTGGTTACTTACCTAGCTACTTACTCTTGCCTCCAACTTGCAACCTCGTTGGTCAGAAAGTTAATATAACGATATATAAATATAAAAACATTTATTTCCCCAATTATTTGCACACTAAACACATGCCGGCGGACCATTTTCTTGTGGTGTATATATTTGATCCCTTAACGATGCTTCGTACATCCTGAACGTCTCATGCCGTCACTCGTTCTATTTTTTATTTATTTATTTATTTTTCACTCTCTTCAACTTTTATCTATTACTTTCTAATCATGACACGCAATCTAGGTCATCGGAAATATTATGGTCTTGTTTCCATGGTGATCGCAATCGCAAGGTGGAATTGGGCCAGCGCAGGCTTATCAAAGCGCACACCTCACACAGCTTCCTGCTTCATTTAGCCAGCAGTAGAGATTCATCCCTTCATCAGGGTGTAGATGAAAAGCGATTTGAGCCTGAAATGAAGCGATGGTCGGGTGGGGCATGGAGCTATGGGGAAATAATCCACACCAGGGTGGTGCGATGAAGCGCAGTTACTATGACAACCACATTTGTCTAGAACCGCATGGCCCGAGTGTAGCTTTCTCTAGTTAACTCTCTCCCCCCCCCTCCCCCCCCCCCCCAGAGGCCAAAAAATTTTGTCGTGTCCATGTTAATAAAATTTCTTGTCCCACAGCAATCCCTAATGCTGATTGGCTAATTGGTCTGATTAAGTTTCATTGAGCTTTTTGTGGTTTATTTCTAACATTCCTCACCTTTTTGTCCTTTGTCTCAGGGTTTCGACCAGTTAAGGATAGAAGGGCTGCTGTGCGACGTCACGTTGGTGGCCGGTGACGGCGACGAGGCGTTTCCTGTCCACCGAGCCATGATGGCGTCATCCAGCGACTATTTCAAAGCCATGTTCACAGGTGAGCGAGCGAGCGAGCGACGAGTCGAATAAAAGAACGGAGAAACGGATGTGAAGAAGAAAAAGAAGCAGCGCTTTATGCTACTGGGAGTCTGGGAGCACGATTGGAATTCTGTTTCATGTATAATTAAAGCCATCACTTCTTTCATGACCTCGACTACACGCGCTTAGACGTAGCTCCACCCACCGGATTTAAGTCACCTAATGATTATGGCTTGATATTTTATCGTTTTCCAAAGCATTGCTTTGTTGTTGTTTTTTATGCTCTGTGTGATGTGATGCGATGCGATGTGATGTGATGCGATGCGGTGTGATCTCACCCTGCTTTTGATGAATAATAAAATACAGGAGTCCCTTCATAGGCTGGTTCTTTCTTCCTGTCTCTGTTTAGAGCTGAGAGATCGAGCCATAACACACGGGTATTTCTATAATTTTGTAGAAACTCTAGAGGTTTCATAACGAACGAATCGGACAGTTTTTTTTTTTTTTTTTTTTTTCCTTTTTTCCCCCGTCTGAAGTCGCGAGTACTTGTTCCTACTACTGGTTGCTATAGTAATAACGTTTCTCGGTGGGTGGCACAGTTAGGGTTCCACACGATGACACATCCGCTTCCTTGCAGCCAAAAAGAAACCTTCTGCAGGGAGTGTTTGCTGTTTGCGTATAAAAGTCAGCAGTGTACGGTACGAGATGAAGGAGAAGCAGCGTGTGCTCTTTACTCAGACATACTGACTTCACTCACTATTTGGTGTCGCTCAACTCTTATTGGTGGACAAGCCCACATCTGGTCCCCAAAGGTCCAGGATGTTGTTTTAGGTAAACAATTGTGAACCCTTTTTCTACACTAGGATTTGACACGCTTTACCTTCTTGATCAAACAAACGCAAAAAAGCGTAAGCCGTTTCTCAGCCGTACGGAATATAACACGAATGTCGACGTGCCGCTGTGAAGAAAGTAAAGAAAGTGCGAGTTCCATCTGCTCCCTACTCGTTTGGTATAATTCACACAACCTAAATGTGTGTACGCGAACACAACATAAACATAAACAAGGAATCAACTTTAAAGATGTTAACGAATCATTCCGTCTTTGTCCTCCTGTCCTGTTTTCTTTTCTGTCCTCTGTGCTGTATCCTTACCGTACATCTCTCGCTCTCTCAGGTGGGATGAAGGAGCAGGACCTGATGTGCATCAAGCTGCATGGTGTGAACCGCATCGGCCTGAAGAAGATCATCGACTTCATCTACACAGCCAAGCTCTCGCTCAACATGGAGAACCTGCAGGACACCCTGGAGGCAGCCAGCTTCCTGCAGATCCTCCCGGTGCTCGACTTCTGCAAAGTGTTCCTCATCTCCGGGGTACGAACGTAACACTGTGTCTCTGTGTGTTTGTGTCTCTGTCTCTGTCTCTGTCTCGCCCTCAGAATTAAACACTGTTGCTTTATTTCCTGTTGTCCATCAGGATTGATTCACCCCCAATAACGTTGTGTGTCTAATCATTCTAACCTTCTAATATGAAAAGAAAACGCCGCTCGTCATGTTACGGTAATAAGCGCTGACACCGGACACTCCTTACGTCCCCGTGAGTAAGTCGTTACTATGGAAACACGCCACATGTCCAAAATGAACGGAATCAAGCGCACTAATGCATACCTGCTGGTACAGAAAATGTTGACACCCCCCCCGACCAGTCAGAACCGCCGCGTCGCACGGATTGGCGGTTGTTTTTTTTGCTCTAACGAGCTTTATTTAGCTCATCAGCTAATTATCGAGCCCTCGGTGAGCCCAGGCAGATCGTTAGAGACCACATACGGCGCATATTTATGCTCTTCCTTCGCTCTGTCTTCGTGTTGCAGGGTTGAGTTACACACCAGGCGTGCGCCGATATTACATTTTCATATCCAGCGCTGCTTTTAATACAGCTTTGTTGGGACGCATTCAATTATCGGATACAAGCTCAATAACGGCCGTGGCGATAATTAGGCGAAATTTATTCGCTTGCGCGCTTTATTATCCGAGTTTGTTTCCTCATAAGAGGAATCTGTCCTGCTGAGCGATTAGAGAGAGCATGCAGCGGACGGGTATTTTGTAAGCAGCGGCAACACGAGCGACGGCTTTCGGTTTTATTTGCAAATAAATAAAAGGATTTTACGAAAGCTAGCGAACATGCGCTTGATGGCAAAAAGCGGTGATTAAATTTCTCTAAGACTCGGACAGTAATTCCAACAGATTCCTAAAAAAAAAAAAAATAGACAAAAATCCGTCTCTCCCTCCATCTCTCATCATTCTTTCATTTCTCCATCCATCCGTTCTTCCATCCCGACCTTTATCCGTTCCTTCTTCCAAATTTCCATCCATTTCTCCATCCTTTCATTTCTCTGTACCCTTCATCCATCTCACCATCCATCTGATACCGTAACGATGCTCCTCTCTCATTAGGTGTCTCTGGAGAACTGCGTGGAGGTGGGGCGCATCGCTAGTGCGTACAATTTGGCCGAGGTGGACAAATACGTGAACAACTTCATCCTGAAGAACTTCCCGGCGCTCCTTGGAACCGGCGAGTTTGTAAAGCTACCTGTAGAGAGACTAGCCTTCGCTCTGTCCTCTAACGGTCTGCGGCGCTGCAGCGAGCTGGAACTGTTTAAAGCAGCGTGTCGCTGGCTGCGGGCGGAGGACGGGCGCATGGAGCACGCGGCGCGTCTCATGCGCAACGTCCGCTTCCCGTTGATGAGCCCGAGCGAGCTCATCAATCACGTGCAGACGGTGGACTTCATGCGCACGGACAATGCGTGTGTCAACCTGCTTCTGGAGGCCAGCAACTACCAGATGATGCCCTACATGCAGCCAGTGATGCAGTCCGAGCGCACGGCTATCCGCTCCGACAGCGCACATTTAGTGACTCTGGGTGGCGTCCTGCGCCAGCAGCTGGTGGTCAGTAAGGAGCTGCGGCTGTTCGATGAGAAGGCACACGAGTGGCGTGCGCTGGCGCCAATGGACGCCCCTCGCTACCAGCACGGCATCGCCGTCATCGGCAACTTCCTGTATGTCGTCGGAGGACAGAGCAACTACGACACCAAAGGGAAGACCGCAGTGGACACGGCCTTCCGCTACGACCCGCGCTACAACCGCTGGATACAGGTGGCCTGCCTCAACGAGAAGAGGACCTTCTTCCATCTGAGCGCACTCAAGGGCCACCTGTACGCCGTCGGGGGCAGGAACGCTGCTGGAGAGCTCGGTGAGTGAGAGTTTCCGTCATCTTACTGACTCGTCTTGACTAAAGCATGATTACAGGCACACAGCCATCGCCGTTGTAACGGATATTTTAATGTGGTCGTGCAGGTCCGTGACCCGGTGGCCTTTTACAGACATCTGATACGTTTCATTTCACTTTGACCCAGTCGCTCTACACCCCCTGCAGGTCAGCGGTTTGGTCACCATGGTAACAGCCAGCCATGTAGAGGTTGTAGTCAGGATGAAAAGCTCCAGAGGAATGTGGGTAATGTGAGGGAGGGATGTCAGGATTTAACACGTATCCATGCAAGCAAACACACACACACACACACACACACACACACACACACACACACAGTGCCACTCCCGTTAAATTACACCAACACACTTGTCTCTACAGAATACCACAGACAGACAGATGAATACCACAGACAGATGAGCAGCTAAATAAAGGATGTAGAAGTTCTCCTTAAACCACAGGAAGGGAATTTTTACACACACACATACACACACACACGCTCCCTTCCGGGCGACGTTTCCATAGTCTCTGTTACCATGGCGACCGAAGTCATGCCGGTCAAGAGGATTTTATTGCTTCGAATTAAATTACTTTCATGGTGTTTTTTTTTTTTTTTTTTTTTTTCCCCTTCTCAGCTTCGTACCATGAGCTCGCATGCTATCCACACACACACACACACACACACACAAGCGCACGCACACAGAGAGAGAGAGATGCAGTCGGAAAACAACCATACACAACTCAGCGGTGGTCACATCTTATTACTGTCTGTGCCGAGCACATGGGGCAAAAATAACATGAAGTGTATTAAAGTAGAAGTGACTTTAGATCTGTGACGTTCATTTGATTTGAGAGAAAAAAATAAAAGGTGAAAAAAAAAAAAATCACCAGTCAGTTATTGTTTATTTATTAAATACATTTAGACTCTCTTATGACTTGGTCTTTACTTATGTGCTTAGTAATTGTTTCTTGCCTTCTTTCTTTCTTTTTTTTTCCTTTCTTTCTTTTTCTTAATTTAAGGTTTACTTTTACTTCTTTCTTTTTGTTTTTTATCTTGTTGCTTTTTCTTGTTCTTTCTTTCCTTCCTTTCTACCATGTTAGATCCTAACTTACACCTTCTGACCAATCAGAGTCATGCATTAAGATGCACTGTGGTGTATTTTATTTAAACAAAAGGCGTGTGTGTGCGTGTGTGCGTGTGTGCGTGTGTGCGTGTGTGCGTGTGTGCGTGTGCGTGTGTGTGTGTGTGTGTGTGTGTGTGTGTGTGTGTGCGTGTGTGTGTGGTCAGCAGTACTATATAAATAAAACATGTTATTAAAATAAGCAGATTTCCAGCTCATTATCTCCAAAACCTGATGTTTCAACATAATTAACAAATGACCTTCGAGGTAATTAACACGTTGCTCCTCTTTCTGACAAACGAATTCTGACCATCTGTCTCGATTAGCGTCCTGTCAGACGAAATTAAAACCACCATCAATAAATCCCAGGAAAGTAAGTCTGGATCCTGGAGATGGTATGGAAAGGTTTTTTTTTTTTTTTTTTAAACACGATGAAACATAGAATGTAGTAATTTAAGCCGTCAGGTTCTCGATGCCGTTCCATCAGGGAGGATGAGGTCATCATTGTGGGACAGCGAGACTGTATTTAAGTTCTAGCCTTTTAGTGCAGTGCACTAGAGTCTATGGGGATCATAACTGGTTTGAAGTCATTAAAGAGCTAGTAACTATTAAAGACGGTCTATTAATGTTAACATTAAGTGGTGTTGTGTTTTATATTTATGTTGTTTTTTTAATAACAGCACATCCTGAAATATTTGATTCCCTTTATATCACAGCAATACTAACAACTTTTAGTTAGGAAAGAAAATTGTTTGCTTGTTTATTTAATTTTTTTGAACCACAGCGCAGATGAATTTTCGAATCTGATTGGTCGGAAGGTGTGCATGAATTTCATACAACGGCATAGAGAGAGAGAGAGAGAGACAAAGAAACTAGTGATGGAATCCGTAAGCGAGAACAGGAACGAACTCGTCTATCAGACGTCCCAGAGAAATTCTCCACTTAAGAGGCAACGGCGCTCTGAGCCGCATCACTTCACCCTGACACGGATTACTGTTGCGTATTAACGCCGTCTGGCGTGTGTCCATCTTTACATGGTCACATTAGTGCTGCTGGTTTCACTTATCGCCGTTTCAATGCCATGTGGTCGAACATGAAACTAAGATATGATTACAGCTTATAAACACTCAGCTATATAATATAAAACATAATAAATTAATAACTGGTAATCGAATAAATCTACAGGACCGTTTCAAATAGTTTTAGTTTTTGGGATAATTCATTATGTAGTTTTTGTTTCATATAAAGAAACCAATACGGATGGAGTGCCGTTGTGGTCGCTGTCCATGGTGCTGAATTTGTTGCTCTGATGTAGTAGGGTTTTATAACATGGCTACTCAGGTCTACCACTAGGGCTAATAGAAAAAGGACACACACACACACACACACACACACACACAGGCTCAGTTTATCCTTTTGAATATTATCATATAGCAGCTGTGAAAATCTGTAGTTTCTGCCATGTCAAAAAAACAAAATCATTTCCGTGAACTTTAGTTATTCTTCCTTTGCTTCTATCATGGAAAATAACTCGAGACCTTCTGACCAATCAGATTCCAGGTTGTAACAGCACTGCGGTTTAATTTTGTGCTTTAATTCTCATCCTACTCATGGAAATGTCTCCATAATCCCCGCCGACGGAGCTTTACAGCAGGATTCTCGTCGTTTATCACCGCTGTTTATCCCTTGGCTGATTAGTCATTGTGCTGTTATTTTCAGCCTCTCTTTTTGTCTCTGTCTGTCTGTCTGTCTATCTACTCTTTCTTTCTTTCTTTCTCTCTTTCTCTTCACTTACCCCTTTTTCTTGCTAGGGTGTGTAGTTTCATGTCTAATCCAGTTCCAGATGTTCTCCTTGTTCTCCTCAGGCTCCTCACACCGAGATGTTCACTCAGTACAGTAGAAGGACTTACTGAAGATAGAATGAGGATGTAATGTCAATCTCTCTCTCTCTTTTTGCATAGCAACGGTGGAATGTTATAATCCCAGGACAAACGAGTGGACGTACGTGGCCAAGATGAACGAGCCGCACTACGGCCACGCGGGAACAGTGTACGGAGGTTACATGTACATTTCAGGTGAGACACACATCATAACACACACACACACACACACACACACACAATAGATTAAAGCTGTTGTTTTTATGCCACGTCATGCCGACACCCACAGATGCCACGCCCACATTGTTCTACATCATACATATTATGACGTTCAGGATTCTGATTATTTTTAAATTCTGCCAACTCGTTTGTCTTGAGTCTTGGTCTGGATGTCTAGTGGTCAATGGGTGTGGCTTGGCGTCTTTGTGTGTGTCTGTGTTGGTCTTGGTGTCTAGGTACGTGTTTGTGTTTTGGTGGCTGGGTTGTGTGTGTGTGTGTGTGTGTGTTTGTGTCTCAGTGGCTGGGTGTATATGTGTATGCATTTGTGCATCTCCATGTCTGTGTGTGCCTGCATGCTCTCTTTATTTAGCCAGCTTGATTTTTCTCAGTGTGTGGGTGTGAGGCGCACAGGAAGAGAGTGAAATGATCGAGACACACACACTTTCTCTCCTCGCACAAACACACACATACACGCTCAACACCTGGAGCTGTCAGGTACAGTGACTCTGACAGGGATATATTAAGGAATGTAGACAGTTTTTGTTTGCAACAAACACACACTTAGTTTAACCCTCTGTGTTTTTCTTTAACCTTTTCACTATTCCTACCCTATTCCTACCCTGGGGGGTGTGTGTGTGTGTGTGTGTGCGCACGCGATCACTGCTGGACAAGTGATATCACCCCCAAACAAATTAAGAAGTGGACTTTTTTCTTTTTTGTTGTGGGTTATAAAGGAGTCTTTACTGTAACATACTTTTCTAAACTTCACACACATACTCTCTCACACACACACACACACACACACACACACACACACATACATGCAGCTGCCATGTATTTATCCTCTTTAAGTATATAAGCATTATTAATTATTCAGTTTTTTGGATTGCAACTTAAATCCTGTGCTATGCCCCAAAGGCCTAGTTTCTGCATCTCTCTCTCACACACATGCGCACACACACACGCACACACACACACACATGTGCGCACACACACACACACGGTGATGGAAGGATAAAGGGAAAGAAAATGTGCCTGAAGGAGTGAGATGAGAACTGCTGAAGTGAGAGCGAAAACTGTGTGGGAGTGTGATGGTGGCACACTCGCTCACGCACCCACACACACACACACACACACACACACACACACACACACCTGCATGTGCACACCCGAGCATGTGATATCCTGTTAACGCAGCTCAATTTAGCATGAAGTCTCTTTGAGTGTGAGAGAACACAGACAGGAAGTGCCTTCAGAACCCAGAACTCAAATTAACACACACACACACACACACACACACACACACACACACACACACGCGCCCACACACACACACACATGCTCGACTGCTCCTTCCCCTTTTTTTTTTGATGCTGCCTGAAGCCTGATGCGATGCAAAGAAGCAGAAAGAGAGAAATAAGAACGACGGGGCGGAGGGTGGAGGGGGGCGAGGCAGCTCGGCCAGCACCCAGATGCCTGATGGGAAAGTTCCGCACTTTATTTTCAGCCCTCCCTGCAGACATGTCCCGTTTTCCTTTTTTTTTTTTCCCTGTGCATACTCTCTTTATTTGTCTCTATTCCTTTGTCTCAGTCAGTTTGCAGTTCCATCATGAGTGAAGGACACACACAGGGGGGATTGTGGGATATTGCTGTGTTTTCTTGTGCATTATTTATTAGTGCCTTTTACACATCAGTGTGTCGTGAGGCGTGCGTGTGTGTGTGTGTGTGTGTGTGTGTGTTAAAGGGAGATGCGTACGGACAAAAGCGTATAATATTTTGTTCCTTTTCACAGGCGGTATTACACACGACACCTTCCAGAAGGAGCTGATGTGCTTCGACCCAGAGGCGGACCGGTGGACGCAGAAGGCCCCCATGACGACGGTGCGTGGGCTGCACTGCATGTGCACGGTGGGCGACCGGCTCTACGTGATCGGCGGCAACCACTTCCGAGGCACTAGTGACTACGACGACGTCCTTAGCTGCGAGTACTACAGTCCGGCGCTGGACGTGTGGACAGGCATCGCGGCCATGTTGCGCGGCCAGAGCGACGTGGGCGTGGCCGTGTACGACAACAAGATTTACGTGGTGGGCGGATACTCGTGGAACAACCGCTGCATGGTGGAGATCGTACAGAAGTACGACCCGGACAAGGACGAGTGGCATAAAGTGTTCGACCTGCCCGAGTCACTGGGGGGGATACGGGCGTGCACGCTCACTGTGCACCCTCCGGACGAGCTGGCAATGGCGGGGTCGCCCAGCCGAGAGTCACCTCTGTCTGCCCCTTGAAAACGGAGGGGGGAGAGATGGAAAGAGAGGGAGAAAGATGCTGCAACACAGACCCATAGACGACTAGAAGGACTCGCAGTTTGCTTTGCTCGGTTCACATCTCTCCCTCCGTGGGGTCTCTTTCTTTCTCTCTCTCTCTCTCTCTCTCTCTCTCTCTCTCTCTGTCTCTCGCCAGGAAAAAAAAAAGACAATGTTTGCACTTGGTCCCCACCCCCTATTTTTGTCTGTGGTGAAGCCCCTCCCTTCCTTTCTGCGATCTATGCTGAAGAACCCTCATTCCTTTAGCCCTTTATCCTTCACCTCCACTCTTATTATTATTATTATTATTATTATTATAATTTTTTTGAAATGGGAAAGAGAAATTGGGACACCACCTCGGTTGGGCAACCTAATTATATCTTGATGTTACTTTTTTATTGTTATTATTATTTGTTTTTACTTCTCACCTTATTTGGCAGGAATAATCTTGACTTGAAAAAAAACAACAACAAAAACAGTGACTTTGCAATTCAACTTTTCTACCTGACGCCTCTGGAGTTTTCAGTATGCTGGTATCGTCGTCCTGTCCACAAGCCTGGAGTCCTAAACTACAGCACACAGTATCACCTCCATCCCTCGTTTCCACTCTCTCGCTCCTTTTTTTTTTTTTTTTTCTCCTTCATTGCCCTTCTTTCTCATCACTCATTCCTCATTTTAAAATCATTCTCAATCACACTCTCTGCCACTGTTCTCTCTCTCTCTCTGTCTCTCGCTCTGTCTCTCTCTCTCTCTCTCTCCCTCTACCCCTCCTCTCTCTCTGTCTCTCTCTGCCTCTCTTGCTCTGTCTCTCGCTCTGTCTCTCTGTCTCTCTCTCTCTCTGTTTCTCTCTCTCTGCCCCTCCTCTCTCTCTGTTTCTCTCTCGCTCTCTCTCTGCCCCCCCTCTCTGTGCCCCCCTCTCTCTCTTACTCTGTCTCTGTGTCCTCCACTAGGGGGTTAGTTGACCTTTTGACTTCAGGAAGAGGAAACAGATTTCAACTCAGGGGCTGGCCTGCCCCCCCTCCCCTCACTCCCACATCAAACTCTCCCACAATGACATTTCATTACTTTGTTCCTGCTGTTGTTATGAACCGTTAAGAAAAATGGTGTTTTCTAAAATTTAATAAACCAGATTTTGAGCAAAGTATCTTTTGTAAAGTTAGTAAGTATCTCTCTCTCTCTCTCTCGCTCTCGCTCTCGCTCTCGCTCTGTGTGTGTGTGTGTGTGTTGTCCAGGTGCGCTTTGACCGTTCGGGGCGACAGTGTGGTCGCCAAGGTGACTCCCGCCATCTGTACCCCTGTGTGTGGGCGGTGGCCTTCATTCAAGTGCATATGGTCACTAATCTACAGCACACACTTAACCAGAATGTGTGGCACACACCTTATGGTGCCCTCTGAAACTGGGTCGTGGACCAGCTGCAGGTGTGTGTGTGTGTGTGTGTTCTTTCCATACACACTTACCTTTCAGCACACACACACGCACACAATCTTACACCGTGACACAGATGCAGATGAAACGTGTAACGATTCATGGCGATTCAGCAGAGATGTGATCTGATTCTGCACTGATGTTCACCTGACCGCTCAATTCAACACCCATGAGATTCAGCTCTGATGTGATTCTGTTTAATGTCATCGATGCAGTAAGAAACAACTGATTCAACACCGATACAGTTTGATTCGGCACTGATACGATCAAACGCTGCTCGTTATTCACGTGATTCGCTTCAGCACCTATATGATTCACTTTATCCCTGATTTGAATCTGTACAATTCTGTGTAGCATTTCTGAAATGCGGTTCAGCGCCGATACGATTTTATTTAATCGGAACTGAAGTGATTGATTCGGCATCAGTATGATTCAGTTTACTGTTGCTGCACTTCGTTATGATTCGAATCAATTCAGCACCGACGCAATTTGATTCTGTTTCAATCCAACATGAATCAGTATCAGTTTTTAATCATTTTCCTTAAATATTCTAATCAACTCTTGGTCTGTGAATCAAACCACCAATAGAAGGACTCCTCACTGAGCACATGGGGTACAGAAAGATTGACAGGTTAGAAACAGTCAGTAACTAGACACATAAAACTCAATCAAATCCCGGGTGATGAGTGAGTCTTGTTTTTAGGTCACTGATTCCTGGCCATACTTTTTCCTCTGTTCAACATGTTCTATGTGGGTTATTTGTCTTTCTGAATATCGTCTGTGTAAGTAGCAGGGTCCCTGTTTCCTCCATCTAAGGGCCTGATTATGAAAGTGCTGGAAACTCAGGAGTCTTCAAGGTTCTTTGGGTTCCGACCTTGTTGTGTTTATTAAACTTGAAGCACATTGAATTGACAAATAATGGAATAAGCAAATGCGATACAATACAATTCTTTTTTTTTATTTTTTTTATTATTATTCATTTCCATGCTCTGAAGACTGAGTTAATGTCTTTTATTGAATTGTATTTATTAAAAAATATAGAAAAATATCTAGAGGGGAACCGGAGATGCGGAATTACTGGGTTCTCCGCATGGTCTATGTAGTAAATACGGCACTAACGCTAATCCCTTACGCACAGTACGCTTCAGTACAGAGTTAAAACCAGCAAAGAATGGTGTTTGTGTACATTAGATCTCACACACAGGCTTTATTTCTTTTAAAAATAAATCAGTTTTAGGATTAAGAGCTATATAAAGAGACATGACTTTTTTTTTTTTCTTTTGTTTGCTGTGATTATTATATTTTAACCTGTGTTATCTTTGTGTGTGTGTGTGTGTGAGGTTAATCATCAAGTTGCTTTATTAATGTTGCCTGATACTCAGTTTCTTGTGTTCCTAATGTTAATTTTAGGAACGTTCCTAACGTTTTATTAAGTACGATGACGAAAATTGTGGAAAACGCCAGTAATGTCTTACAGTCGCAGAAACTTATGTAAATAAAGGAAAGTAAGAATCTGGGTCTAAAAAATGTGCATTTTAAGACTATCGGTATTGCTGTGGGGTTTGAGAAAATGGCGTTTTTCTCCATGTCACGTCTTGAAAATTGGCTAAAATCCAAAATGCCACGTAAAGACCTCTAGAACCCCAAGAGGAAAACAGGCAATTACAGGTTGTGATGGACTCTAATTGATTTCAGCTGTCTGTACGTGTTGGTATTCGGTGTGGACGAGGACGTGATAAGTCTGTAATTGATTATTTTTGGCTTGCGGCCATGTTTTGTGAGCTGCGTGATGTATTCGTAAACAGCCCATTAGAATGGATGTAATGATAATGACAGAGGTTAGGCTGATTAGCATAATTAACACAGAGCAGGGTAAACAAAGACTTGCTGTGTGTTTAATAAAAAGGTAGAGTGGCAGGAGTGCACTTGTGTGGGGTGTGGAGTGAATTAATCAGCGGGAAAGTGTTCTGAGGAAACGGTTTAACGTGCCGTGGTGGGGGTGGGGTTTCTTTTTTGTGTTGAGTTTCATTACAGGCTTTGTAATGTAAAAAAAAAACAAAAACACATTTTGTCTGTAAATCTAATCTGATTTAATTTACTGACTCTTTGTAACTTCTTGGTTACTGAACTGATCATCTGAGTGTGTAACTTATTGCGTACTGAACTGATCATCTGAGTGTGTAAATTATTGCGTACTGAGCTGATCATCTGAGTGTGTAACTTATTGCGTACTGAACTGATCCTCTTGAGTGTGTAACTTATTGTGTACTGAGCTGATCATCTGAGTGTGTAACTTATTGCGTACTGAACTGATCCTCTTGAGTGTGTAACTTATTGTGTACTGAGCTGATCATCTGAGTGTGTAACTTATTGCGTACTGAACTGATCCTCTTGAGTGTGTAACTTATTGCGTACTGAACTGATCCTCGGCTGTTTGTGTAACTCGGTGCTTAGTGAACTGATCTTCTGCCTGTTTGTGTAACTTCTTGCTTGTTGAGGGGACCTTTATAGGGACATTTTCATGGCTGATCCTGTGAGCTCGGTGAACTGATCCTTTGTGCTTGGGCTCTTCGGTGAACTGATCCTTTGTGCTTGGGCTCTTGGGTGAACTGATCCTTTGTGCTTGGGCTCTTGGGTGAACTGACCCTTTGTGCTAGGGCTCTTCGGTGAACTGATCCTTTGTGCTTGGGCTCTTGGGTGATCTGACCCTTTGCGCTCGGGCTCTTGGGTGAACTGATCCTTTGTGCTTGGGCTCTTGGGTGAACTGACCCTTTGCGCTTGGGCTCTTGGGTGAACTGATCCTTTGTGCTTGGGCTCTTGGGTGAACTGACCCTTTGTGCTAGGGCTCTTCGGTGAACTGATCCTTTGTGCTTGGGCTCTTGGGTGAACTGACCCTTTGTGCCTATGTGATGACTTGTGATGAGCTGATCTCATGCATGTACACACCATTGTGTGTGTGTCTGTGTCCACGTGATGAGTACTGCGTGAACTGATCACTTGCATTTCACACTCTTTGTATATCCGTTGCTCTTTTCTTTATTTGAAATCACCTTATATTTACTGTGGCTTTTATAGCACGTGTCCTGTATCATACTTCGAATATCCTCCACCACACTCACCTCAGCTATGTTGAAGGGGCTTGAGTGTGACTGCAGTCCATCGAGCTGTCTGTGTTAATAGAACACACACACACACACACACACACACACGTGCTACATTCACTCGGTTCTCCTTTACACACACTGTTAAATACGCATGTCGAACACGGATTAGAGCTAACACTCCTTTACACCGCGTATTTTGCTTCAAAGCTAACTGCATGTCATTCAATTCATTAGCATCATGTTCCTGCTGGTATAAAGCATGGATTTCACGGGTGCTGGATTTCAGCAATTAGTGCTGCGTGACATTTGACAAAATCTTTCTACCGCTATGAGAATAAAGTACATTTGCAACAGAATTTAAATAATTCAAATTGGAAATTGTACCTGCTGATACATCCTGCTGTTCCCATCCACCGGGGCGAGGTTAAAGTGGGCGTGTTGGAGCGTTAAAGTCGACTGCACACTGAAGTCCTGCATTCACCCAGTGACGGTTCCACAGACGGTTTTACACCATAATAACACCCTTTATTGATGATTACACCGCTTTAGCATGTTATCTCGCATCGACGCATGAACCTCACAGCTGCTCTTTAAATATAGAACCACGGGTATGAAAATGTGTGACGGCAAGCAAGTCGGGGTTTTATACGTCCGACTGCTTGATTTGGAATTTCGTGTGTGTGTGTGTGTAGATATGTATTTATTTCACATGGTCCATTTTTTTTCCCTTCCCAGTCAACTTTCACTGGACGGGATGCTGGACGGTGCCTTGATGAGAAATCGAGCTGAAGCAGATGTAGCGATGTCAGTTTGTGACGGTTCTGCATGTGAGGGGGCAGGGGGAGGGGGGATGCAGAATGACATTCGGAAGACGAAAAGCCCCCGGAGATATCTTGCTCGTAAACACAGCCTGACAAATGACACAACGGCTTACAATCTCATACACTGCCTCCCACTTTCCAGTACACCTACAACACCTGCGCAGATATAATTACCATCTGCTTCAATGGTTTGTAACTTTAGCTCATCTATGTGAACACCCATCCGCCCCCCCCACCCCCACCCCTGATTTTTACTCTCACTCATTTTCTATCTCTTATCCGAACTACCTCGGGTCACGGGGAGCCTGTGCTCAGGCGTCATCGGGCATCAAGGCAGGATACACCCTGGACGGAGTGCCAACCCATCGCAGGGCACACACACACACACACACACACATTCACTCACGCAATCACACACTAGGGACAATTTTTCCAGAGATGCCAATCAACCTACCATGTATGTCTTTGGACCGGGGGAGGAAACCGGAGTACCCGGAGGAAACCCCCGAGGCACGGGGAGAACATGCAAACTCCACACACACAAGACGGAGGCGGGAAACGAACCCCCAACCCTGGAGGTGTGAGGCAAATGTGCTAACCACTAAGCCACCGTGACCCCCTGATTTTTATACTGAAATACTGCAAAGTATTTCCAAGATGTTTAAAAAAAGTGGGTTAAAAGTTTGAAAAGAACCAAACGAGTCCAAAGTTTTGCTACGGCACTGTGCGATTTGAAGAATATCCTGTACGACATCTTGCGTCATTACGACAGGCATGTCAGGAAAAAAAAAACGGGCGACGATTGACCACGCGAGCAAGCCCAGTTAGAACCGAGATGTCACGACGAATTGTTAAGACATGGAGGTGATTCGTGCAAACAAGCTCATGCACAAATGGCTTGGAGGATGTGCAGAGAATCACATTTAGAAAGTAAGAGATCCTTTTTAACTGTATTGACTAGAACACAGTGTTACATGAGGTTTGACCAGGTGCTCAGCTACAAGGTTTTGATCCTAAGCTCAGGTCATTGTCCACCTTGTCAAGGGTTTTTTTTTCCCCCACTTTATTTTAAATCTTAACATCTCCATTTGTCCACTACAATTGATCTGAGTCGCGATTCTTTTGCAGTGGTTTGCATTTTGAGCGTAAGTGATTTAATAATGTTGCCTGGAGCCCGGTGCTTGGTGGTGGATTTGGCTCAGAATGTCGGGTCAGTGCTCAGTCATGGATGCATTAGCGCATACGCATCGATGACCATCGCTAATTCCTTTTGCTTATACTAGTTCAGATTGCTCGCCTGTCCTCCTGCTGACTTGGTTTACATGGCTGTGTTCATGTGCTGATCAATAAGATTCACTTGGTTTATTTGATGAGTTGCTTGATGTTTATTTGCATTTTTTTTTCTTACAAAAAGTTTTTCTTTCTTTTTAAAGCTTTAGGAAAAAAAAATAGTGCTCAAAAACCAGCTGTCTGGATGGGTGTGGCCTGAGTGATTCATATGACACTAAATGATTCAGAGAATGATTCATGTGACACAAAATAATTCAGAAAATGATTCAAATGACACAAAATGATTCAGAGAATGATTCATGTGACACAAAATGATTCAGAGAATCATTCATGTGAGACAAAATGATTCAGAGAATGATTCATGTGACACAAGATGATTCAGAGAATGATTCATGTGACACAAAATGATTCAGAGAATGATTCATGTGACACAAGATGATTCAGAGAATGATTCATGTGACACAAGATGATTCAGAGAATGATTCATGTGACACTTCATGTCGTATATTTTTAGAATTTCTTGAATTGACACGTGCCATATCAGGGCTGTGCGTTGGTAGTCATAATCACGTGAAAATTTGTTCGTGTGTGGGTTTTTTTTGTTTGTTTATTTGATTTTATTTTATAGCTTAATTGACAGGGTGATGTGGCTGGATGACGGATGTCATCCTGAGGATCCGTGTCCTTCACAATGTTACATTTATACAACGTTATGCACGCTTTATGGTAAAATGGGGGAAAAAAATTCAAGACATGAGTAACCGATTACTCAGACTTTATACTGTGTCAATGTTAATGTTATTATTAATGGAGCTCATGAATTTTGCTTCCCTGGGGTTTGGGATTACTCTGTTTAATTTAATTTTGTGTGTGTGTGTGTGTGTGTGTGTGTGTGGCAGCATTACAGAAATCCAGGCTTAGGTCTAGATCCCTAATGAGCAAGCCAGGGGCGACGGTGAAGAAGAGGGGAAAAAATCTATTTAGAAAGAGCATGAGGCAGAAACCGGACTCGAATTCAGAACCATCAATTTGGATTGGAATTGGATCATTGGTTTATGGTTGCCAGTTCCATCTCCTCAACTTCAGCCTTCAGTTTTTAATAATTTTAATATTATATTTTATAATATTAAAAATTTAATTTTACATTTTAATATAATAATTACATTTAATTTTCTAGAAACATTTTCAGCTTCTTATTTCTGCAACTATCTCACTAAGTGGGGTTTATTTTTTATTTTTTTTAGGTTTGTTTATCCCTGACCACATGCAGGACCCTTTGGCTGTCTCATATTTGCTGTAACACTCAGAAGGTGACTTGAATGTTATGTTTTTGGCCATAATAAAAGCCACAATTATTGCACTATTATGGTAACAAGTGCAACAGCACCACCACTGGTCACTAAAAAAAAAAAAGAATAAAAAGTAGCAAGGATGAAGCCCAGGGCTGATATCTTTCTAGACCTGATTGTAGATTCTTGCAGCAATCACTGTCAGTCGTTGTGCCCATCTGATCACACGGAGACGTTTGTCCTCTTCACATCACTAATAACACAATATCACAACCAGCTGTCACTTCTCTGTTGTTCTCCTGTGTTCTCTCAAATCTCTTTCGTAAATCTCTTTCTCTCTCGCTTGATCTCGCTCTCTCTCTCCTACTTTTTAAACGCTGGAACCGGGACAACTCGTATCTCCGTCCCCGATTGGCTCCTGGCACCGTTGTCATGGTTCCTCGTCTCTGAATCCTGCCCTAGCCGAGTTGGCAGAAACAAAATGCGGGCAACACAAACGGCGGTGAATTATTCAGCCGCAGACTTGTGCCAAGACGTCGGATCTTAACCTGGTAGAAAATCTGTAACGTTCTGTGTGAGTGTAAGTGAAGGTGTGAGTGCGAGTGAAAGATGAGTCTTAAGTCGATACACACAAGTGCAGGTGGTGTGTTGGGTAGAACCGGACAGCATGAGTGTGTCCATGTGGTGGGGTTTTATTGGTGCGACAGGGTAGATGAGTGGTAAAAACTTCACACACGGCAAACAGATGAGAGAAATTCAATATTTTTTTAACAGGCAACTTTAAGTGTTTGCCAATAATCTACTGACAAGCAGCCATGCACTCCCATATTGTGTACCTTATCAACTGAGCTGCTTTAAGGTGTGTGTGTGTGTGTGTTTGTGTCTGCGCATAGTCCCTGCACTGACTTGCTAGACAGGAGGTGTATTTATATACTTGCTGATGTTTGAGGCAGTTTAGAAAACAGAATGGGACGTCATTTTATCTGCCTCTTTTTATTCCTGATCCCTCGCTAGTCTCCGAATACATATCAGGATGCTGATGTGTGTGTGTGTGTGTGTGTGTGAGTGAGGGGTAGAGAGTTTGTAAAACGCACATCATCTTAATGATCCTCACAGTTATGAGGAACTTCTATTTGTGTGATTAATAGACTGAAACCGAAGATAAAACACAAAACAGGTTTTAAAGTATGGCTCAGGAATTTGTAAACCATCACCATAGCAACTGTGATTTATTTAACTCTGTTGGATAAAGGAGGGGTTCTGAATGAATGGTGTTTACAGACTTTACAGCTCTAATCAAGAACCATTAATCAAAACGGCACCAGACTGGTGTAGGTGCTACTAACACTGTGTGGTCAGACTACTTCACACTTATCAGTGTGCTTCAAACCACTAATTTATCCTTTCTTTCTTTCTTTCTTTCTTTCTAATTTTCTTTTATTTTGCGGTGCTAGATTATTGTTATTTTCTCTATTAGTGTTTTGCTTTGTTTATCCTTATTCGCCTGATTATTTATTGAATGTGCGTGTTTATATATTACAGTACGAACAAAAGATTCTATCGTAGATTTCTGTGTATCTTTATTGGTTTGGTTGGATTTGATTCTGGGTTTTTTTTTCAGGACTAATTTGGGACTGCATGTGAAAATGTTTCCTTACAGTTAACGAGGTAAATTTTGTGATAGATAGAAACAAACAAGTAAAATAAAATAAACATTTAATCTGAGCTCTAGGAGCTCTGGCCAATCCAAAATAACTTCAAAGATCAGAAATATTTTTTTCTTATATTAGTTGTACATGTGGTGCTTAAATAAAATAAATAAATAAGTCCATTTTTTACTGAACTTATGATACATGTGTGTTTTTTTTTTTTTTTTAATGTTTAGTTCCGAAATAGGAGACTGGAGCTGTGAGTCATGGCGAACACTCTGTTAGCTTCAATGACGGCCATGTTGGTTTGATCAGTTATCTTCTTTAAGCTCCGCCCTCTTCGTATTAATAATAATAATTAAGCTAATTTCACTGTTAAGTGAATGAGTGACTTGAAACACGAGCGTGCGTGCACAACGTTAGTTAAGTTAGATGAGTTCTCTGTTGCCATGGCTACCTGGCTCTTTTATTTTAACACATTTTTTTTCCTTCAGTATTTCTTTTCTCATTCCTTCATTTTTGTCGTGTAAAGAAAAGAAAAGTTTTTTCCACACTATTTTGTGTGACCAGCTCGAGGACGTTCACTGGATCGCTTTTAGTCCATTATTGAGTCGCTATTTCTGTCTCACTGATATTACATTTACAGTGTAAGACATTTTAAAATGAACGTGTTTCATATATATCACTTTTTTTTTTAAAGATGACTTTTTTACATTAAAGATGACTCACATTTGGTACATTCCACACGTCGTATTTGACACGAATTTCACTCGTTATTTTTTTTTTCAATTCATTTTTCGATATTGTTGAGACATTGACAGTCCTGTTAAATAAATTTCAGTTTAAAAATAAAGAAGTACATTTTTTTTAAAGACCCGTTAAAGCGAATTTGAACATCATCGTGCAATTAGTTTGGATGCTAGATAAAAAAAATAAATAAACAAATAAAAACCAGTGACTTGGTAATGTATAGAGCTGGTGTAAATGAATCAGGTCATGCATTTTAAACAAAAAAGCCTGTGTCAAGCCAATGGCAGCCCTGTGGTCAGACACCAACAGTGATGAAGGCTGGAGAATATTTAAGATGCACTGTGCAAGGACAAGCAGGTACAGCATGACTGCACTGTCACTGAGTGGCCTTTTGAATCAACACTGATGGTCAATAACGCCTGTACCTGTGCCTGTACCTGAATGATTTGGGCAAAACAGTTCTCTCTCTCACTCATTTTCTACCGCTGATCCGAACTACCTCGGGTCACAGGGAGCCTGTGCCTATCTCAGGTGTCATTGGGCATCAAGGCAGGATGCACCCTGGACGGAGTGCCAACCCATCGCAGGGCACATACACACACTCTCATTCACTCACACACTACGGACAATTTTCCAGAGATGCCAATCAACCTACCATGCATGTCTTTAGACCAGGGGAGGAAACCGGAGTACCCGGAGGAAACCCCCGAGGCACGGGGAGAACATGCAAACTCCACACACACAAGGTGGAGGCGGGAATCGAACCCTGACCCTGGAGGTGTGAGGCAAACACTAAGCCACCGTGACCCCCGGCAAAACAGTTTGTTGTTGTTAAAATTAAACAATGGAGGATGTTTGTTAATAAAAAGGAATCAGCGATGGTGTTCTGTGATGCAGCCTGAGTTCCTAGGACCAACCCGGAGCTGATAATATTCCATTAGTAGCATGGTGGATGTTTTTAAAGAGCTGTTCTTTAAATTATAGCATTTTTATTTGTGAATATTCCCTTCATGTTAAACTGCTGCCGTCTGCTGGTCACATGTAGAACTGAACTTTAAAATGCAGTGTGTGTGGTGCAAAGAAGCATGAAATACAGCATATGACTTTATAGTCACAATCACAAAAAAAAACTTAAAAAATCATATAGAAAAGAAATAGGTTTAATTGATGTACAGAAAGTAAAGAGATATCTCAGTAAGGCAGCAACGTGATCAAACAAATATGTTATTTTTATTTACAAGTATTGATCATTGAATTGTTTTCCACTTGAATGTTTTTAAATGTATATTTATTTTGCCACAAATCTGTTTTGTCCTTTCTTACTATGAACACTATGAGTTACGAGTTCACTTTCCTTTCACCGAAGCCACTAAGCCATTAAGCCTCTTACTGGAGTACCACTTTGCTTTTCCCAACTGTGTGATTCTGGGAAATACTGATTCAGGTTTCTCCCGAATTAAAGCTTGATTCAGTGATGCTTACTCAGTGTGTTTAGAAACGAATTATATAGCGTAATTCATATGTGGTTAGGAAGTGACACATTCCATGTTGCCTGATTATCCCCGCTACAGAAATGTCAAACATCCAGAAGATCCAACTAAACAACTAGATTCCTCATAACCTTGGAGCTGTGTATGTTTCTGTCTAAAAGTTGCCAAATACATTTTGTTATATTTTGTAATTAACAATTCTTATTTTGTAACTATACAATTGTCTTACATTTTAATATACACATACACACAGATCTTTTCTATGTGCTTTACATGTTGTTGTTTTTTTTCTTTTTCTTTTTCGAGCAGCAGAAACGCACAACAAATTCCAGTAATTTTGGCCGACGAGACTACACTAAGGAATTCCACTCCCACCTCTAGTTACCATCCATTCTCTTATCAGTAGGGTTAGCATGTGTTTGTGTGTTAATGTTATTTGTGCAGCAACTTTTAAAGAGCCGCAGGTCTCTGGTTAATGTTCTCTGCTAGTATTCTTCAGCTGTCCAGTTTGTATCTTTTCCCCCAATCTGATGACTGCTGTCATCTTTTGGCTTATGTTTGCATGAAAATATGCATTGATGATTGGCTGAACTGATAAGTGCATGAGAATACACAGGTGTTCCTATTAAAGTGAGTGTAATGAATAGAGTATGCACTCTTATTAGATCATGGTTATAGATATATGGTTTATGACAGAGCAAAAAGGAAGTAGTACCTAATATATCTCTCTGTCTCTTTGCCTCCCTTATGATTCAGACTGAATGAATCGGGTCGACATACCTCAGCTTGTCAGCACAGTGTGTGATTCTGTCTCTGTCGCCGTCTGTGTTCCCTGATATAATGAATGTCCTGGTCCTCATATGATTCACTAACACACTCACACACACAGTGGGAATGGATTTGGAACTCAGTCATTGCTTACGGCTCCACTCCTTAATCACACTCTTATGAAACCATCAGCCTTCATAATTAACCTCGTATGACTCGCACTCCCTTAAGGAGTAAAGCACATACCCTCGTTTTCTGTTCAGTCCTCATTTAAAGTTTGGATTTCTCTTTGTTGAAGCCCATTAGCTCAGTATCTCTTACCTGAAGTAATTAAAAATGCAATTTTCATCATTAGACGACTTTCAAAGCCCAGTATATATTTCTTCGTCTTTAGAATTTCATCTTCAGTAAACACTTTAACCCTAGTCAGGGGACACCAGGGTACACCATCAAGTCACCAAGCCATCGCTAGGCCACACATTCATACCTAGGGGCAACTTAGCTTAGCAAGTCTATCCTTTGGAATGTTTTTTTTATGGGAGTTTAGAGAAGCCCTAAATTCCTGGAAGAAACTCAAGGGACAATATGCAAATCTCCACAGAGACAATAACCTGAGCTTAGGATCAAAATCTGAACTCTTCATTCCACTATAGATATTAGATGGAATGAGCGAAAGTGATTGCGAATCAATCTAATATAGATTAAAGGTTTCCCTGGTAACATGTACAGTCATTTTAACTAAACTAAAGTCTGAAATGTGCAGTTTAGGTTTAGGTTTAAGTAATTCAAGACTTAGACTCTGTAATGACTAAAAGTATCTGAGGCGACATAACATGAACGCCCATTTTGTAATACTTATGTCAACCCCACGACACACCACACTTTTTAGACTACACCCAGCATCTAATATCCCAGCAGCGGATCAGGATGTGTAAAATGGAAGAATTTTTTCCTACAGCTGCAACCCGACGATTACACAAACACACACAGACACACACAACAGCTAACTGCTCACAGATGTGCTGCAGGGAGGGGGGAAACAAAAATGGGGAACCAGAGACAGGGTGACAGAAGTGCTGAAGGACAGGAAGGAAGGAAGGAAGTCGAAAGCTTGAATTTAATAAGTAATGAAAGATTGAGAATGATCATACTCAGAGTAAGTTCAAAAACATGCAGACAGAACTGTGATACATAAAAAACGAGATGGTTATGTTCAGTCTTTAAAAAAAAAACTATAAAAAACAGATCAATTGTCCCTTGAGAGCAAGACACACTAAGAAGCAAGCTGTATATAAATTTCACTGTGTTTGTAAAATGGCTCTAATTGGCTTGGGCTCAAAGCAAATGTCCCCTAAACAGTTTCCTTTTGTACCGCAGGCATTCTAGAAATTGAAATAGGTCTCGTCAGGCCTTAGTATTGTTTACTATTTTATCATCCTTGGATTTGTACATACAGTACAAATCTTTTATGGTTATTTATGGAGTTTGGAATATTTCAGACTCCTCCGCGTCCATCTGTCCACCAACCCAGCTTTCTCACAGAAGTGACGCTCTCCCCTGAGAGCGCCACTCGCTATATAGCTTGATTAAGATGTACATTGGCCTACTTTGAAACAGAAGACTGGGGAAGAAAGAAAAATATTGAAAGGTATTTTTATGCCATTTGAAAAATGGCTCTCCAGAGAGGGTTGGTGGGTTATAATGGTGATTGAAAAAATTATTTAGCTGTTGTTAATCTGCTTGGCATTTTTTAGCTTTTTGTGTCAGTCTGTTAACAAAATTTGCAGTCTCACCTTTGCTTTAGTTCCTAATCTTATCTGGATACAATTGATTTGTTCCCAAGTGCTGCTGCTGTAATTGTAAAACCTGATCACTCTTCCACTCATGTATAACGTTCTGATTTTTAATCTCACCTTTCCTTTTTTTTCCCCTTGTTTTCAGTCTGCTTCCTCTCCGTGATTCTTCATATATATTTGAGAATAGCCCTGGGAGATAGTCCTCGCCAAGTTTGCATCTGGTTTGCTCGTTAGGGATCTAAATCTGGATTGTTGCACTGTAACAAATTATATCATTCATTCATCTTCTACCGCTTATCCGAACTACCTCGGGTCACGGGGAGCCTGTGCCTATCTCAGGCGTCATCGGGCATCAAGGCAGGATACACCCTGGACGGAGTGCCAACCCATCGCAGGGCACACACACACTCTCATTCACTCACGCAATCACACACAACGGACAATTTTCCAGAGATGCCAATCAACCGGTAGGTGCATGTCTTTGGACCGGGGGAGGAAACCGGAGTACCCGGAGGAAACCCCCGAGGCACGGGGAGAACATGCAAACTCCACACACACAAGGCCGAGGCGGGAATCGAACCCCGACCCTGGAGGTGTGAGGCGAACGTGCTAACCACTAAGCCACCGTGCCCCTTAACAAATTATATGTTAAACATAATTATAGGAATAAAATTAAATGGAATTGAACATTCTAAAATTAATTATTGAATCTTCTGGGTTCCAGCAGAGGCCATCAATGTGTACAAGTCTCTGGTAGCCTCTAATACATCTAAAAGCTCTAAAAAGTATCATAATGGAGCAATTGACTATACTTTTTTGACTTGTAATGACAATCATAAATGTGAAACCGTTTAAAATCCCACATCCAGCTCAAACTCTTCTTGTGATTGTATACTGCAAGATTCACATGAATTATTTAATGCAATCCAATCTGTAGAACAGTTGATTATGCCAGATTAACAAGTATTATTACAGTATGTATTTCAGTACAATGTTAACTTGTGATCCAGTTCAGAATAAATTCTGCAATAATGGAGAGACAGTTGTGGAAGTTGCCACTGGTCAAGGCCAAAAATTCACAGGTATAATTTGAGCAATACCTCAAGTACTATTCAGTATGACCAAGCACACTTGATCCACCATTTCTTAATACAGTGTAGCCACGAAACCAAAACAAATCATTGACCTTTATCTTGGTGAGCCAGCCAGGAAGGTAGAGTCAGCTGATTTGTTCTTTCCAAATTAAAAAGATGTCAAATGTAAGAAAATGCATTTTTCTTATAAATAGTATGAAAGACTATACAGGTTGGCAACACTGGGTGCATATGCTGGCAATGCCCATGAGGAACAAGGTGGGGAAATTTAGGGCTGGCGATCATGGCAACACTGGGTGCATGGTGGGGACACAGAATGCTAGCCCATCATAAGGCACCATACAAACAAGCAATTACGATTAACCAGTCATCCCAGCATGTTTTTTGAAGGTGAGAGGGAAACCACACAAAAACCTGCAAGACCGTTCAGAGACAGTATCCCAAGCTTTAGTCAGAGATTTGAAAGCTGGAGCTGTGAGGCAACAAATACTACTATGCACAGTTCAAGAAAAGTTAAATATTTTCTTTAGCAGCATTCCATTCTGGAAAGCACAGGAAGCGGAACACTGTGTGGTCAAATATCAGGAAAATTCCAGGTGAACTTTTGAAGAACTCCTGCTTAAACAAGTCAATTAATCCACTTTGCTTGTGTGTGTGTGTGTGTGTGTGTGTGTGTGTGTGTATGTGTATGTGTGTGTGTGTGTGTGTATGTGTGTGTATGTGTGTGTGTATGTATGTGTGTATGTGTGTGTATGTATGTATGTATGTATGTGTGTGTATGTGTGTGTATGTATGTGTGTATGTGTGTGTGTGTATGTGTGTGTGTGTGTATGTGTGTGTGTGTGTGTGTGTGTGTGTGTGTGTGTGAATATAGGCCTGTTGGTCAAAGTCTGTGTGGGGATTTCATGGCTAGAAGACAAACACAAACACACCCACTGATACAATGTTGATAGTGTTCTGGGTTTCAAATTCTGTTTAGAAAAGCACTGGCAAGAATGAAAAGACATTTGAAATGGAATTATTAAAGTCGTTCTGAAATGGAACATGCTGCTCATACGTGTGTAACAATCTGACAGTTTGGACTGATGCATCACTTTCAAAAGACATGATCGAAATGCTGCATTAAAATTATGAATATTTATCTCAATATTATCTGTAAATAGTTTTGTGAATTAATCATACCCACAGATTTATTCTGGTTTTATGATGAAAATCATGTCATTGCAGAAATAGGGGTCAAATATAGACTCGTTGCTTTATAAATTGAAATAGTAACAGCAGACTATGCAGCAGACAAAGTGGTATCGTTAAATATTAAATTGTTGCCTTATTAATGGGATTATTATGGTAACAGTGATAGTCAAATATGGTTTTCCTTGTTAACTGAAATACTACATTATATCGTAGGAGAATCAGAACCATTGTCAAATACAGCTTACTTATAAATTACAATTGTATCACGTGGAACCCTGAGATTTACTCCATTAGTTTCACAACTGAGTCCATGTTGTGAGAGGAAGATATTTCCAGTGTTGCTGAACACACTGTTCCCTTTAGCTATAATAACTGATGGCGAGTTTTAACAGCAGGTGGCCTGCTAAACATTATTACACCCACATAAACAAGTTGCGTAATCCTCAGACAAAACTTTTTTTGGCAATACAATTATACACAGTCTTCTCTTAGACCACCAGGCTTTTCCGTTAGAGCTTCGTCATTTTAAACATTTCAGGATTGCATGAAGGATGTCGTCTGCTCAGAGTCATACTTCCACACAAGATGAGGAAACCTATTTTTAATCCAGTAGCAAGTACCTATATGATGATACAGCAGTACAAATAAGTGAGACCACAATGACATGGTATGGCTGGGTATGACACACTTGACCCGATCTAGGAGTGGTTCCAGACAGGGTTATCTGATAACATCTGATCCAGCTCAGCATTGTCTCTTCTCTAAATTTATTCCCTCAAAAAAGTGTGTCTCACATTCCATTGTACTTTCCATCGCTCCTATCTGTCTGCATCCCTTTTTTTTTGTTGTTCTTGCTCTTATTCCAACTCATGTACAACTCAATAGTTTTTCTCAGCACTAAACAAAAGCTGCTCAGTGAAGCATATATGACCTACATTGACCTTCTTCTGGGCAGCTCCGGCTTACTTCGCTGACGTATTGTTGCAGTCATTTTGTATTTCATGAGCTGTTAAAGTGCTACAAAGTCAGTGTGTCCAATGTAAGTTGATGGAAGGTGTTTGTGAAACTAGTTGCAAGTCAACCTGTTGTTGTTATAGAAAAGATACCATACTAGAACATATTAGAGTATATTAATATAAACAACTTCCCATTTAATACTAAGGAATATAAACAGTGAAAAGTTCAATCGGAGTTTTCTACAACAATGTACGCAATGTATTGCTTTACACTCAAAAGATTCTACTATGAAAGAAGAATGATATTGTCTCTGCGGTCTTTTCAAGAAGTGCCACCCAGACGTAGTCTGTTAAGCCATACAGACAACCTGCAGCAGATCTAGGAATCTTTAACGTTATGAAGTGGAACTCTTCCAGTCAGTGTGGCAACCCTTGCTGAAAGAATTTCCTCTAGTAGCTGATGTAAAAGAATTTCCGCTAGTTCTTAATTGAGCAAAGAATGCCACAATGACGTTTGTATAAAATGACAAGTCGTTTGTATGGTACCACTTCCTGCCATGATTTAACTATTGCACAAGTAATCGACACAGCTGAGCGTCTTACCACCGCCGGTTACATAACGATAATGCTGCAACTATTAGCTAACTAACTAGCCTAGTTTGTTTAACAGACTAGATGGCACTTATTGTCATCAATAATGCAGGTTGGTTGTCTTCTCTGGTGCTTTAGTGGTAGAAAATCAAACGATTTTAAAGTGTTTGTTCACTTTGACTAAATGTACATAGCTGCAGTTTAAATTAAATCTAAGATTTATTTTGACATATATTTGCTCTCTATCTCGAGCATTTTTTTACTTTGTCCTTCATCTTGCAACCTGATTAGTCAGATGGTTAAAACCAAAAGCATTTCTTTTCATTTTCCGGGTAAAACGTTTCATTTCATTTGTCTAGCATGGAAACTCATTTCTCAGATCTAACATTTCTATCCGTGCACTGTGCATGGCCTTGTTAAAGTGAGAATACCTGTTTATTGGAAACGATACTGACCATTTTGCTGAACCTGAGTCATTGGCTGGTCGTAACTGGTAGTGCATTTGGCTTCTCCTTCTTTTAATCATTCTGGCAGTGTTATAAGCCAGCTCATTCCAGTACAATCTGATGAATGAGAGCCATTTTTCATGCAGTATCGCTAAGAACCTTTCCTATTAACTACTACTAGTGATTTCAGCACATTCTAGGTTTTATCACCAAAACATTTCCAGGTGCTGGTACTATTTATTTATTTATTTATTTATTTATTTTATTTTATGGTTTTTAAAGGGACGATTACTCGTAAAAGAACAAAACCACCATTTGATAGTGAGTAAAAACATAATTGTTTTGCCTGAAGTGCTTAAGACTGATACTCCTTGTTAGAAATATTCTCTAGCCCAATCATTCAATATCTCCTCTCCTGCTCATTTATTGAAAGCTGTGGTATTATGTTTGATTCACTCCAAGCTTAAATCCAACTCACTTCACAGAGAATATTAGTGTAACTCGTACAGTCCAGTGCAAAAAGTCTTAGAAGTCACAATTTTGAGAAACAACCCTTAAAATTCATCTATCCATCCATCTTCTGCCGCATATCCGGGGGCCGGGTCGCGGGGGAAGCAGTCTAAGCAGGGATGCTCAGACTTCCCTCTCCCCAGACACTTCCTCCAGCTCTTCCGGGGGAATACCGAGGCGTTCCCAGGCCAGCCGAGAGACACAGTCCCTCCAGCGTGTCCTAGGTCTTCCCCGGGGCCTCCTCCCGGTTGGACATGCCCGGAACGTGTCCCTTAAAATCCATTATCAAAATAAATACATTTTGGTAATGGGTTTTATGAATGCATTTGTAAAAAAATAAAAAAATAAAAAAATAACAGTACTGAGGGTGTCCATGAATTGTTTTTCTGTCAAAGTGGTGTCTGGCTGGAAAGAGCTTGAGAACCCCTGATCTAAGGGAACGGTTGAGCTTCTAGAATGTATAGTGCACTGAATGTGGTAAGTAAACTCGGCCTCCTGTAGAAATGATTATACAAGACACTACATTTCCTCCCACTGAACCCTCACTCACTCTTACTCATTTTCTACCGCTTATCCGTACTACCTCGGGTCACGGGGAGCCTGTGCCTATCTCAGGCGTCATCGGGCATCAAGGCAGGATACACCCTGGATGGAGTGCCAACCCATCGCAGGGCACACACACTCTCATTCACTCACGCAATCACACACTACGGACAATTTTCCAGAGATGCCAATCAACCTACCATGCATGTCTTTGGACCGTGGGAGGAAACCGGAGTACCCGGCGGAAACCCCCGAGGCACGGGGAGAACATGCAAACTCCACACACACAAGGCGGAGGTGGGAATCGAACCCCCAACCCTGGAGGTGTGAGGTGAACGTGATAACCACTAAGCCACCGTGCCCCCTCCCACTGAACCATTAAATACAACTGTCCAGTTCAAGTGCTCACACTAGCCTCTTGTTCTTGGCTGTCAGGAGAGGAGCCTGATCGATTTTCTGCTGTTGTAACTCATCTGCCACATGCTTCAACATGTTTTTCCCACCATTCTGTGTAAACTTTCGAGACCGAGTGAACACACACTCAAACCATCCTATCAGGCACCAACCCCCATGCCACGGTCAAAACTTTTGTCTTTTATGCATACGTTGCTTCCTCATGCACACTTTGTATTTCTCATGTGATTTATATTCGCATTATCATCGTGCTACTCAATGAATCTTAGAGATTAGGAAGAAAGCTGTCGAATGCTGTATCATTTCTAGTTTTCTACTTTAACTTACCTTAACTCTACCTTCTGTAGATCTATCTATCTAAAAAAAAAAGAATCAAAGGTCTTCTTTGAAAGGAAAACTCAGTAGAAATAAAGACGGTATAAACTTGCAACCTCTGCTGTGCAGCAACAGGTTTGCTACAGGCACAGGAATGTGGGTACAAATGATTCATGTGGGCCAGTTCACTGCAGCGCTAATCACCTTACACACACTCCACACTCACATTGTGTACAGAGTGCAATGCTAAGTGCAGAAATTCGGAGCGTGACGTTGAGAGGATTGAGAGAAAGAGAAGTGGAGGGGAGAGGGAGGGCTTATTTTGGGGGAGATGGGGGAGGAGGAAAAATAAAGAGGCGATTGTCGGGGAGTTAGAGATGTTTATAAAGGCTGGAATGAGAGAAAGACAGACTCAACACACACACACACACAGTAGATTGCTTGGACGTATAATCACACAGGTAAGTCAGTCTTTCAAACCCTTTTTTAAGAAATCATCCGTCTGTAGTGAAAGAATAGTAGATTTTACAATATAGCTTCAAATTTTTAACGAGTGTCCGTCTGCTACTCAACAAAATTTGCGTTATTAGTGAACTTAACATTCACAGTTTTAGGTTTCAAACAAACAAGTGAGATCGTACCCTTATTGAACATTTGAATAGACAGTTTCTGCTCTGTGGCTTTCTAATGGACAGCACACACACCCACACACACACACAGAGCTCAAATTCTTGTGCAACACATGCTGAGTTTTAGGGCTTGAATTGCCTTGATGCAGCTTTGCGTCTGCTTTTTGTAAACTGTTTGGTTTGTGTCGCAAAACGCTCTTATATGATACAAACACACACTCAGCTTCTCAAAAAAAAAAAAACGTAGATCTCATTATGATTCACCTTCCTCATCAGGTTATAGCTGTAATTTTAAGATAATCAAATCAGATGCTTCTTTTAAGCGATATTTGAGAAGGAAATAGGATTAAAAATAAGAATGTATTATTGTTATTAGGCTTCTAAAAAAAAGCCCAAGTAAAAAGGTGCTTTAGCTACTACATATTAATATGAACTCCATGTGACTACAGTAAACGTGTGAATTCTCATTTAATACTGTAAGTTCAACATAAACCTGCCGTTATTCAAGTTGTTATTCATCAGAGAATCTTGAAAGCCCTTGTTTTTTCCCTCCTTTGGGTTGGTGGTGTGTGTGTGTGTGTGTATGGGTAGCAGATGTTTTTCCCATATTTTAAAATATCATTGCGGCCTGTGGGATAGTAATGTAGCTTCAGGCACAAAGAGTTGTTCATTTTTCCAGTGTTTTCCTCTTGTGGTTAATCTCCTTGGCTTAAGGCGTTCTAGTAATGATGTGCATGTCAGTGTGCTTCTGAATTTCTGTGCTTTGGGGCTTTTTTGATTCGTAGGCCAGATACGAAATGACAATACAGTTATTATAGGAAGAATACGCATGTTGTTATAAAGACTTATGAAACAGATGATAACAATAATAATGAATTTAAATAGTGGAGGGTTTTATAAGCAGTTTTATTTCGCCAACATTAATGAAATTCAGGAACGTTTCCCACTTTGCTTGTGTGTAGAGTGTAAATTATCGACAGAGTCATGGTTTTAATACCAACATGTGATAAACACGTTATCGTTTTATTCCCACTGCTTTATTTCTCCTCAAGCTTCACTTTCATTCAGAAGCTTCCTGATCATCTTTTTGCTTTTTTTTGCTGATGAACATGTTATGGATATACACTGTACTTGATACGTATAATTTATTTCTTCTTATATTGTATTCCCCAATGCTTTATCTTTATTTTGTTCTTTTCCCTACTATTGGGTTTTTTAAGACAGTCGTACAAAGCATTTCACTGTATGTTGTACTGTCTATGATTACGTATGTGACAGATCTTCTGTTGTGTTGCCTTTTTCGTTTACAGACACCATGCTGAGAAATCGTCCTGCTCCTTCACTCCTTTCCATCGCTTTACTCATTTCCTCCGTATTATCATTATCATCATCATCATCTTCGCCATTAATACGCAATTCCACCCGACGACTCGGTGCTCCCAATCCTCGTTTCAACAATCCAGATGAAGACTACGATAACATATATGATGAAACTTTCATCACAGAATCACCACGCAAACCCACAGATTCTAAGCATCCGCCCTGCAATTACGACTTCTGTAAGGACAGGCAGGAGACATGTCAGAAGCTCTTCCTCGCTCTGTCTTGCTCCTGCCCCGGTATCAGCGGCCCCTTTCAGCCACCAGACCCTCCTTTTCTCCAGAGTCTGTATGTAGAAAGCAAGGGAGAAGTGGTAGTGCGTTGGTGCGCACCATCCTCCACAGTCACACACTACCTCGTTCAGGTGGAGGGTCAGGACGAGGTGCGCAGTACAAACGTGGATAGGAGAATGATGGAGCTGGGAAATCTAGCTCCTGGCTCTGAAGTGTGTGTTAAAGCGGTGAACAAAGCGGGCGTCAGCACCCAGGGGAGAGACTCGTGCACCCGCTTTGAACCCACCACCTCCGAGATGAAGCTCACCATCAAGTTGGTGCTCATCGGAGCAGCAGTGGTGATGGTGATTGTAATTTTGGTCGTAGCGCTCATGCTCTGGCGGTGCAGGAGACACAGGAAAACTTCAACACAGACAGCAAACCCATGAGCCGACATGGTGCTCTGATGGAGAGAACACATGAAGCAGTAGATGTCTAAAAAACTGTTGCTTGGGGGATTTTCCTGGATGTTCAAAAGCACTTTAGTCATGTTAGTATGGTTTGAGTATTAATTGTAATGAATGTTGAACTTTTTTTGTGGCTTATTATTATTATTATTATTATTATTATTATTATTATTATTATTATTATTATTGAAAGTTTTGTTTCCTTTTATCCCTTTATCATTTTTTTTTTCCTGAATGTATGTAGCGATAACCAGCTCCTAAATCCTGTGCATCGCACTTGTCCTTGCTGAAGACTCTGCCACTGGAAACTTTAAACTCTTTCCCTTCTGATTAGGGTTTTGTACTTTGTGTGTCACTGATTTTTATCACAATAAAACTCTCTGATTGACTGGAGTGTGAGCCATCAGAGCCAGAGACTTCAGAAGAAAAAACTCATCAGCATGCAGTGTTTTTGGATTTTTCTTTTAACTTTTTGTGTATGTTCTGTTCAGTTTTTTTTGTATAACTGCGTCCGCATTAAAACAGTTACTCGGGAACATGTCATGCTGCATTTGGATGTTTTTTGTCTTATTTACTTCTAGAGTGAGAGAATAAAAGCGTTTGGTGAAGGAAGGTCTGTTTATAGCTGCTATAATGAACCTTGTGTGGTAGTTCTATAATAATAAGCATCACTATAAACACATACATTGGATGATGCATCATTTTCTGTAGTCTAGGAACAATAATACTTCAAGGCACGCTGTTATAGGAAAATAATCCACTTCGTACTTTAAGATAAAAAAAAGAAAAAAAAACATGCCCTTAAATGTTTGATAAAATATTTGGACTGGTGTAGTTTTGGCTGAAATGAACCAGAATTCCAACCACACGTTGCTTCGATAAGCTAGCTGTATTGTTGTAGCTGTAAGCTAGCTGTCAAGGCAAGCTAGCTGTATTGTTGTACAAAATGTTCAAACACAACAAAGTTTGGAAATTAGATTTAAAACAATAAACACCAACACATCTTCTTGATGTCTGTGACTCAAATTACATGTTGGTGCCAACTAGTAAAGTGCTTTCAGGCAACAGGTGGAAACTGGGAACATGAAAAACAGTTCCATGGAAAACAAACATCTGATTACTGCTCTTTAAAATACTGTGTTGAACAAGCCTGGAAATTTTCATAATAACAAGGTATTAAAGTGTGTTTAGTGAATGTATGTGTGTCATGGTCTGAGAATGTGATTGAGTAACTGTTTAATGCTCTCCAATTACAGCATGCTGAAATCAGCATTAGCATTTTCCCCAGAAACCACATTTCAGTTATCAGGGCATTTCACACAAACTCACTGTTGCCAGTAGAATGATTAAACCTCCAGCTAAATTCAGATAACAGCTGAACACGTCTAATGTTTTCGATGCTTTCTAAATACACTGTTTTTGGTTTGTTTAAATAAAAGAACGAAAAATGTGTATGACTTATTCAAAATATGTTGAACGGCAAAATGTTTGGATTCTTACTTAAGCTTTTGTATTCCATTTGTGAATTGTGACTGAATAAAATTCCTTTTTGCTATAATGTGGTGCCTTTGCCTTACAACACTGGTGTCAATAGCTAATGGCGTCTTAAGCGCAGGCCCAGGGGCCGTAACTCCAGTCACCAAATTCCAAATTCAGTCACGAAAAATTCTTTTGTTTTTTTCTTTACAGGACCCTTGGAAGGACACGTCTACATTAATAAGAAAAGCTAACACTAACGGAACAAGAAACACACAAATATTGTTTCTTTTTTAAATTGTGTATATTATAGTACACCGTTTTTTTCTGCTAATACACCACATACTTCAGCCTCAGAATATTTTATCCAGCACTCTTGAAATAAATGAGGAAAAACCAACGTGCACTATAACAAACAGAGGTTGCTTGGGGAGGTTGCTTATTAGTTAGACCATGATGTAGGACATTTTGAAAATGTTTAACATAAAGTGACATGTTTTCCAACATAGTCTGAGACTGACTTTGATCTCTCGAGTTTCGCCTTCCGTTTAAGTGGAACTTAAATTGATGAACCAAATGACCGGCAACATCTTGGATAGAGGAAGTTACAAAAACAGCTTCTCTTAAAAGTTGTTTGCCATGCAGACTGTGAGTTTCCTCTTATTTATATCTGATTCTTAACCTTATACATATTATTTCTAGTTTATTTATACGAGATATTTTTTGCTACAGTGAATGAACTTTGATATGAAACATTATATGCTGTATCTTCAAGGTTTGCCTTAGAATTAAGACATCGTGAGTGAAAAGCTCTAGTTAAAGGTGCACGACACATGCTCATGACATGGCTTAACGCATTGCCTTTGTCGATCCTGTTCTACAATCTTGTAGGTTATCTGTAAAGGTTGGTTTTTCACCTTTAAACAAACCAAGCCTCTTACAAGGCTGATTGCAGGTGATAATATATAAGACTGTGCTTTCTGTCGCCCTCTGGTGGCAAAAACAGGATTAACACTTGCAATATGCTCTCTGTCTCCCTCTAGTGACTGGAAAAAAATAGAACTGTTTACATGTAAAGAGACTATTTTTCTTTTTATATTAGACGTGATTTTTGAATATACATTTTTTATACATATTATATTTATCCTAAAGAGAAGGGGTTGAATGTGAAGTGCTTGAGCTTTATTCTTAGTTTTATTCTAAAAACTATTAAAGCATCTCTCAGACAGATGGTTTGAATTACCAAACCGTTATGGATTCCTTATGATCGGCTTTATGAATTCCATATGATCGGCTCAGCCGGTCAACAGTTTCCCCACAGTCCTCATATGGAGGTGCTCACACAGCTTAATACAACGCCATATGTACGGCTAAAACACAGGGATAATGAGGGTTTTTATGCGGCAGCATCATGGATAGTTGGAGGGTCCTGCATGGTGCTGTACATAAGCACCGCCTGGGTCTTGTACAGGTTGCATGGCCTACTTTATTCTGAGTGAAAATGGTGCAAATGATCTTTAAAACGCAATAGCAATAATTTATTATACAGGGCTCTCAAATTTTGAAGACAGGCAAGCGTGGACCCCCCCCCCCCCCAATAAAAAAATTTTAAAAAAATAAGTTGTAGTATGGTAAGGATCACTGACCGCAATTTAACACTCTACAAAGTATTTGTTTAATTTCCATTTATTAATTTGTGTGTGTGTGTGTGTGTGTGAGAGAGAGAGAGAGAGAGAGAGAGAGAGAGAGAGAGAGAAAGAGAGAAAGATTATGACTAGTGTTTATTGTAAGTGCTTGTTGCCTTTTTGGTCTCCTTTATCATTTGTAATGTTGCTCCCATTTAAAACAGCTCGGCTCAAGCCCAGACATTTTTAGTGTCATGATTGAGGACAATGTTTCAAACCGACCATCAAAAATACCCTCTCTAATGAATGGTGTTTTTTTTTCATTGGTTGTTAGCGTTAAATCTTACCCAGATACAATAGTGCTATTTTCTGATTGGCTATTGTGTAGAATCTTTTTTTTGATTGGCTGATAAGTGTCAGGCTCGACTAAGAGCTCCAGAGGAGACGCGCTTGATTCCTGCCCGGTTCCATAGAGACAGCGATGCGGACTGATACGTTTTGGGCGCTGCGGCTTATTAAATATATGATAAATAGTCAAAAAGTTTTTCTGCGTGAGAAATACGATGTGTGGCGGGAGAGCGTGAGAAAAGACCTAAATGAGTGACTGTCGCTCTCAATGCGTGACACTTGACAGCCCTGATTATATCATTTTCTGTAGATCTGAGCTGCTAAAATGAGCATCAAGGCACAAACTAATGTGTTGTGATGTGTTCCGGTGATTGGGACCAAAAACCAAAGAGAATCTTTCTTCACCTAGAAAAAAGTGGTTCAAAGAAGGACACAAATAGACGTGACGATTTTCAGAGTCTTTCAGGAACGAGAAACTGACCTAGCTTCTTTACAGGGAACAAATCTACAGAGCAAACAACAGAGAAAAGGATTTTGAGATGATTGAAAGTTTTAATGAAAATGACAGTGATTTCACAGAAAAGATACATTTAAGAGCTGATATATTTTTTTATAGCATTACATCAAATATATAAAATATCGTTACATTCCAATAAACAATGACGGATTTCCATAAAGTACACGTACGTTCACACGTGGCTTTGTATTACACCACAAACATTCCCTTCTTTCACACCTCATATTGAACTCAGTCAAAGGATTGAAATGTTTTAAACTGATACGATTTTTTAACCTGTTCTGTTCTGTTCTGAATAATTTTTTAAGCAATAAGACTTTCTACCTTCAGCTCCGTCACCTCAGAGCTTCATGAAGCCGTATATAATAAAGGAAAGAAGATTTATGTTTCAGATCGTATTCATTTTATGAAGATCACCAAACGTTTAGTGTTTTAACTCGGTACCTTGATGGAAACCTGGAACCTCTAAGATCTTTCAGAATGGTAAATCACAGGAAAACCCCCATCACATCTTACTGTAACGTATTTAAGGCTCTGACGACCGGAATATTCACACGGTGGTGTAGAATTCGTCATGATGCACTTGACCACAGTGAACTTCACATTGCTTTCATAAAGATTCCCTCCCAAAGGAGTGCCGGCTTTCTGACATACAGCTTGGACCTGAGTATCAGTAGCCTTTATGAAGCTGTTCTTGGGTTTGCAGGTGCGACCAGAATTGATGTTCTCGTCTTTAATCCTCTGGGTACATGAAGACGTGTTCATGTTCAGGTAAACATGCTTCTTTTTGAACGCCCTCCAGGTCTGGGCTTCAGCAGGCAGTGCGACGCTCAGCACCAACAGCAGAACCAGGCCGAACACACGGATCTCCATGACCATATCTGTGCAGACGCAAACAAACCCATGACACGAATAAAGATGCTTAGCATTTTTTAGATAAAGCTAATTGTCTCTTTTTTATGTGGAGCCATAAAAGTCCATGTGTATGTTGTTACCATAGAAACACATTTCACTGCTAGCTGCATCTTTACAGCTGTTTGAACTTCACGTTCATCTCCAATGTCTTTCATGGCTTTCTAACAGGATTCAATGGAAATGATTCCAGATGGAGATTTTCTCTAATTATTTCAGGAGCAAAACAGTAATAAACTTACCAGAAGGAGAGGATCGGAGAGTCCAAGTCGAGAAGATATGAGATATGATATAAGATATGAGGAGATGATCCAACACAATGAATCACAGAAGAAATAAAAGAATAATTGGAAACAACTGAAGATCCACTGAAACCCGAAAGCAGTCTAAGATGATAATTTCCAAGGTAACAGCATCAGTCTACCGTTCAGAGCGTGTGTGTCTGTGAGTGTGTGTGTACATGTATATATATAAATACGTCCTCATCTTATAAGCATTAAGTGAAATGCAAACGCTGCAGCTGTGAACTTTTTCCCACAGGTTCTAAACCACAGTGTTGTATTACGCGTTCTGTTGTTTCTTATTTTTTTCCCACATCAAGCTTTTTTTCTCACACCTCAGCTGTTGTTGTTCTTGAGTGTGTTTTACTCAGAATGCCTCAAAGTTTTGAACAGCTACAATACAAACACGGGGTCGAATGAATAACACTATACAGATGTTATAAGAATTATGTAAAAAATGTAAAGCGGTGCATCTTCAGGGCTGGAGCTTCATTTATAGCCGAATATCAGTCATGAGCTGTGTGTGTGTGTGTGTGTGTGTGTGTGTGTATACATGTGACAGAGATGTATATACACACACACCACCGTGACCATTAAGTGAAACGCAAACGCAGCGACTTTGAAGTTTATTTCTCAGCGCTTCTAAACTGCTGTGTTGTTTTACACCTTCAGCAGCTTCTTTTGTGTCAGATGCTGGAGAACTTTTCTTCATCTTCTTCTTCTTTCTTTTTCACACCTCAGCTGTTGTTCTTGTTGTGTGTGTTTCACTCAAAAGTCTTCAAACTGTAGCACGGCTCCACAATAAACACATCACATAAAATTCACTTTCTGTTCTTCTGTTGTTGTTGTTTTGTTTGTTTTACGTATGTTTATGTACTCAACGGGAAAAAAAGACAGACATTTATCACGAATAATGAATCTTTAAAATAATTTTAATGATTCAGAGAATACAGATATTTCAAGAATGATAGAAAACGTGATCGATGCTTAGCTTCGGCTTCGACCCGATCAACGAAAATGAAATCGACCCAATTAAAATAATGATAATAATTCATTAGATGGATGTTCTGTTTAGACAGAAACTACAATGTAAAAGACAGAACAAACTACAAAAGGTGACGTGTTCTGGTGATTTGTGTCAAGAACCAAAGAGAATCTTTTGAAAAAGCTAAAAAATATTTAATGAACCAAACCAAGTCAAATCAAACAGCAGAGAAAATGTTTCAGCGATGCGTAAAATTCATTTAATGAGGATCAGAGACATTGAATTTATTAAAGTCCACTGGAAACATTCTTTTTTTACATAAAATATTCCAGTGACGTATTTATTGTACAATTAACCCACGTTCTTCATATCTATTAGAACTAATGGTGTTTTATCTCTGTACCTTGAGGGAAACCTGGAACCTCTAAGATCTTTCAGATTCGTAATGCACAGGAAGACGGTGCATGTTACATGTTATTGTAATGTGTCTAAGTCTCTGATGACCGGAATATATACATGGTCGGGAACGTCTACTCGTGGTGCACGTGACCACAGGGAACTCTCTGTAGCTTTCATAACGATTCCCGCCTAAAGGCCTGCCGCCCTTCAGACAGATGGCCCGGACCTGATCGGGTGTGGCCATTATGAAGCTGTTTCTGCTTTTGCAGGTGTCACCATCATTGACTCTTCTAAATTCGATTGCTGTGTTACATTGAGACGCACGCATGCCCTGCAATATATGCTTCCTTTGGAACGCCCCCCAGGTCTGGGCTTCAGCAGGCAGTGCGATGCTCAGCACCAACAGCAAAACCAGGCCGAACACATGGGTCTCCATGACCATATCTGTGGAGACAGAAAGAAAAGAACGATACAATACAAGATGATTATATTTTTAGCTTTCAGGATTTTCAGGCAAAACTCATGTAGTTTCTCCTTCAGCGAATCGTCCCAAAGTGACGTTTCACGTAAAATTTCACCACATAAAAAATTCCACTTTTATATGTGGAGCCATACAGGTCTATGTGTATGCTGTTACCATAGAAACAATAACATATAAGTGTGAGATTTTATCTGCTGAGTTTTCTCGTCTCACATTTAATTCTCTGTTACGTTCCACCGCTTCTGTTCACTTGTTAACGCTCCTCGGTTTAAGAAGAAGCTTTTCTTATTGTCACGTCTACATGACAGCACGGTGAAGTTCTAACGGGATTCGATGGAAAAGATTCCAGATTGAGTTTATCACTGAATATTTCATGAGCGAAACAGAAAAACCTTACCAGCAGGAGAGGATTGAAGAGTCCAAGTCAAGAAGATAATAAGATAAAAAAGATAAAAGGAAAAGATCCTCTACAACTCACCTGAGAAGAAATGACAGAATAATCGAAAACAAATGGAAATGAACTGAAGCCCAAAAGCAGTCAAGATAACAGCATCAAGCTACTATTCTGAGTGTGTGTGTGTGTGTGTGTTTTGGGGGGTATATATATATATACATGTTCATCCTATCAGCATTAAGTAAAATACAAGAGCTGCAGCTTTGAACTTTTTCTCAGTTCTTTCGCTTCCGCTGTGAAGTTTTACACATTTTCTTCTGTTTCTTTCTTTTTTTCTCACTTTAGCTGTGTTTTTTTTTGTTCACACATCAGCTGTTGTGTGATGTTTCAAGAATGATTGTAAATATAAAGTGATGTTTATCTTGAGTGTGAGACTGTGTAAAGCTCACTGACCAAATCAGTTCCATCGTTATTACATTTTTACACAAAATCCTTCATGAAAATGATCCTTTAAAAAAAATAACGATTCTAATTCATTAGTTTGATGTTCTGTAGATATGAGCTGCTAAAACTGAGCATTTGGACAGAAACCACAAGACAGAACAAACTACAAAAGGTGACGTGTTCTGGTGATTTGTGTCAAGAACCAAAGAGAATCTTTTGAAGAAGCTAAAAAATATTTAATGAACCAAACCAAGTCAAATCAAACAGCAGAGAAAATGTTTCAGTGATGTGTAAAATTCATTTAATGAGGATCAGAGACATTGATTATAAAGTCCACTGGAAACTTTTTTTACATAAAATATTCCAGTGACGTATTTATTGTAGAATTATCACACGTTCTTCATATCCATAGATTACATGTGAGATCACACGTGGCTTTGTATTAGACCACAAACGTACATTTCTTTCACTCAGCACTGAACTAATGGTGTTTTAACTCAGTACCTTGAGGGAAACCTGGAACCTCTAAGATCTTTCAGATTGGTAATGCACAGGATGATGCTTCTCACATTTTACTGTAACGTATTTGAGGCTCTGACTACCAGAATATTCACATGATGGTGTTTTGTGTGTGTGTGTGTGTGTGTGTGTGTGTGTGTGTGTGTGTTTGTGTACATGTGACAGAGATGTATACACACACACACACCACTGTGACCATTAAGTGAAACACAAACGCAGCGACTTTGAAGTTTATTTCTCAGCGCTTCTAAACTGCTGTGTTGTTTTACACCTTCAGCAGCTTCTTTTGTGTCAGATGCTGGAGAACTTTTCTTCATCTTCTTCTTCTTTCTTTTTCACAACTCAGCTGTTGTTCTTGTTGTTCTCAGCTGCTTTTGATACAGTTGATCATGATATTTTTCTCTGCCGGTTAGAAAATCTGTTTGGTTTTGGAGCTATTGCTTTGCAGTGGTTCAACTCATATCTTTGAGACAGGTCTTTTTCTGTTGAGTTAGGTAAGTTTTCTTCATCTGTTGCTCCTATTACCTGTGGAGTGCCTCAAGGATCCATTTTAGGGCCACTTTTTAATTTATATATGCGACCTTTGGGGGACATTATTAGGAGACACAATGTTTCATTTCATTTATATGCTGATGATACCCAGTTGTACATACCATTGAAAGCTGGCGATACCATTCAACCCTTATTGGACTGCCTTGGGGACATCAAGAAATGGCTGTCCAATAGCTTTCTTCGACTAAATGAAAATAAAACGGAAGTAATCGTCTTTGGCCCCCCTAAGTTGAGAAGTGGTCTTATAAACGAGCTTGGCAAGCATTTCCCCTCAGTCTCCTCCCAGGTTAGGAATCTTGGTGTCATTCTGGACTCTGAACTTTGCTTAACTAAGCAGATTAATACAGTTGTCAAGAACAGTTTTTATCAGTTACGGATCATCTCGAGACTGAAATCGTTTTTAACTTTTAATGACCTGGAGAAAGTCATTCATGCTTTTATCACCTCCCGCCTTGACTACTGTAATTCATTATATTTGGGTCTTCCTCAGTCATCCATTGCATGCTTACAGATGGTACACAATACAGCTGCAAGACTTTTGACCAGGGCAAAGAAAACAGATCACATTACACCAATTTTAGCCTCTCTTCATTGGCTTCCTGTCTATTTTAGAATTCAATTTAAAATCTTGTTGTTTGTTTTTAAAGCTCTTAATGTTCAAGCCCCATCTTATCTCACAGATCATCTTATTCCTTTTTCATCCACCAGATCTCTAAGATCTTCTGATAGAGCTCTCTTGGTTGTCCCTCGTTCACGCTTAAAAACGAAGGGTGAAAGGGCTTTTTCTATTGCGGCCCCCCGTCTCTGGAACCAACTTCCACTGGACATTCGCCTTGCACCTTCCAGTACAACTTTTAAAGTGAAGTTGAAAACATATTTTTATTCCCAGGCATTTTAATCGGATTTTGTCTATGTTCTATTGTTTTATTGTATCATCTGTTTTGTTTATTTTATGTGTAGTTTTTGACTTTGTTCAGCACTTTGGTCAGCTCTGCTGTGATAAATGTGCTATATAAATAAACTTTACTTACTTACTTACTTCTTGTGTGTGTTTCACTCAAAAGTCTTCAAACTGTAGCACGGCTCCACAATAAACACATGAAATAAAATTCACTTTCTGTTCTTCTGTTGTTGTTGTTTTGTTTGTTTTACATATGTTTATGTACTCAACGGGAAAAAAAGACGGACATTTATCACAAAATATGAATCTTTAAAATAATTTTAATGATTCAGAGAATTCAGATATTTCAAGAATGATAGAAAACGTGATCGATGCTTAGCTTCGGCTTCGACCCGATCAACGAAAATGAAATCGACCCAATAAAAATAATGATAATAATTCATTAGATGGATGTTCTGTTTAGACAGAAACTACAATGTAAAAGACAGAACAAACTACAAAAGGTGATGTGTTCTGGTGATTTGAGTCAAGAACCAAAGAGAATCTTTTGAAGAAGCTAAAAAATATTTAATGAACCAAACCAAGTCAAATCAAACAGCAGAGAAAATGTTTCAGTGATGCGTAAAATTCATTTAATGAGGATCAGAGACATTGATTATAAAGTCCACTGGAAACATTCTTTTTTTACATAAAATATTCCAGTGACGTATTTATTGTACAATTATCACACGTTCTTCATATCTATTAGAACTAACGGTGTTTTATCTCTGTACCTTGAGGGAAACCTGGAACCTCTAAGATCTTTCAGAATGGTAATGCACAGGAAGACGGTGCTCACATGTTACTGTAATGTATCTAGGTCTCTGAAGACCGGAATATTCACACGGTCGGGAATGTCTTCTCGTGGTGCACGTGACCACAGGGAACCTATAGAGGCTTTCATAACGATTCCCGCCTAAACGCCTGCCGGCGTTCAGACATATGGCCCGGACCTGATCGGATGTGGCCATTATGAAGCTGTTTCTTCTTTTGCAGGTGTTACCAACATTGACTCCTCTCGATCCGATTGCTGTGTTACATTCAGACGCACGCATGCCCTGCAATATATGCTTCCTTTGGAAATCCTCCCAGGTCTGGGCTTCAGCAGGCAGTGCGATGCTCAGCACCAACAGCAGAACCAGGCCGAACACACGGATCTCCATGACCGTATCTGTGGAGACAGAAACAAAAGAACGATACAATACAAGATGATTACATTTTTAGCTTTCAGGATTTTCAGGCAAAACTCATGTAGTTTCTCCTTCAGCGAATCGTCCCAAAGTGACGTTTCACGTTAAATTTCACCACATAAAAAAATTCCACTTTTATATGTGGAGCCATACAGGTCTATGTGTATGCTGTTACCATAGAAACAATAACATATCAATGTGAGATTTTATCTGCTTAGTTTTCTCGTCTCACATTTAATTCTCTGTTACGTTCCACTGCTTCTGTTCACTTGTTAACGCTCCTCAGTTTAAGAAGAAGCTTTTCTTATTGTCACGTCTACATGGCAGCACGGTGAAGTTCTAACGGGATTCGATGGAAAAGATTCCAGATTGAGTTTATCACTGAATATTTCATGAGCGAAACAGAAAAACCTTACCAGCAGGAGAGGATTGAAGAGTCCAAGTCAAGAAGATAATAAGATAAAAAAGATAAAAGGAAAAGATCCTCTACAACTGACCTGAGAAGAAATGACAGAATAATCGAAAACAAATGGAAATGAACTGAAGCCCAAAAGCAGTCAAGATCAGAATTTTCAAGATAACAGCATCAAGCTACTATTCTGAGTGTGTGTGTGTGTGTGTGTGTTTTGGGGGGTATATATATATATATATATATATATATATATATATATATACATGTTCATCCTATCAGCATTAAATAAAATGCAAGCGCTGCAGCTTTGAACTTTTTCTCAGTTCTTCTAGCTCGCTGTGACGTTTTACACATTTTCTTCTGTTTCTTTCTTTTCTTTCTCACTTTAGCTGTGTGTTTTTTTTTTGTTCACACATCAGCTGTTGTGTGATGTTTCAAGAATGATTGTAAATATAAAGCGATGTTTAGCTTGAGTGTGAGACTGTGTAAAGCTCACTGACCAAATCAGTTCCATCATTATTACATTTTTACACAAGATCCCTCATGAAAATGATCCTTTAAAAAAATAACGATTCTAATTCATTAGTTTGATGTTCTGTAGATATGAGCTGCTAAAACTGAGCATTTGGACAGAAACCACAAGACAGAACAAACTACAAAAGGTGACGTGTTCTGGTGATTTGTGTCAAGAACCAAAGAGAATCTTTTGAAGAAGCTAAAAAATATTTAATGAACCAAACCAAGTCAAATCAAACAGCAGAGAAAATGTTTCAGTGATGCGTAAAATTCATTTAATGAGGATCAGAGACATTGATTATAAAGTCCACAGGAAACTTTTTTTACATAAAATATTCCAGTGACGTATTTATTGTACAATTATCACACGTTCTTCATATCCATAGAGTACATGTGAGATCACACGTGGCTTTGTATTAGACCACAAACGTACATTTCTTTCCCTCAGCACTGAACTAATGGTGTTTTAACTCAGTACCTTGAGGGAAACCTGGAACCTCTAAGATCTTTCAGATTGGTAATGCACAGGATGATGCTTCTCACATTTTACTGTAACGTATTTGAGGCTCTGACTACCAGAATATTCATATGATGGTGTTGTGTGTGTGTGTGCGTGTGTGTGTGTGTGTGTGTGTGTGTGTGTGTGTGTTTGTGTACATGTGACAGAGATGTATACACACACACACACCACTGTGACCATTAAGTGAAACGCAAACGCAGCGACTTTGAAGTTTATTTCTCAGCGCTTCTAAACTGCTGTGTTGTTTTACACCTTCAGCAGCTTTTGTGTCAGATGCTGGAGAACTTTTCATCATCTTCTTCTTCTTTCTTTTTCACACCTCAGCTGTTGTTCTTCTTGTGTGTGTTTCACTCAAAAGTCTTCAAACCTCTAAGATCTGTCAGATTGGTAATGCACAGGAAGACGGTGCTCACATTTTACTGTAATGTATTTGAGGCTCTGACTACCAGAATATATACACGGTGGTGTAGTGTCTCTCGTGGTGCATGTGACCACAAGGAACTGTTCATTGCTTTCATAAAGATTCCCGCCTAAAGGCCTGCCGCCTTTCTGACATATAGCTTGGACTTGTTTATCAGTAGCCTTTATGAAGCTGTTCTTGTATTTGCAGGTGTCACCATAATTGATGTTCTTATCTGTAATCCTCTTGGTACATGAAGAATCTTTCATGTGCAGGTAAACATGCTTCTTTTTGAATATCTCCCAGGACTGGGCTTCAGCAGGCAGTGCGACGCTCAGCACCAACAGCAGAACCAGGCCGAACACACGGATCTCCATGACCATATCTGTGGAGACAGAAACAAACAGATGACACAAGAAAAGATGATTAGCATTTTTTAGCTTTCAGGAATTTCAGGCAAAACTGATAACTGTCTCTTGTGTCATTTCCTCTTCAGAGAATTGTTACAAAGTGCAGTTTTCTGTTAAATGTCACCAAATCAACAATTACTTTACTACACTATTTTTATGTGGAGCCAAACAAGTCCATCTGTATTAATATAAACCTGTAAGTTGCAGCTTCACTGCTGTCAAGAGCTGTTTAGAAGAAAAACGAAGATGGACGTAGAAATCCTTTAAATGCTCAAATGAGAAACAGGACGTTCATTAGTAATTCTCAGGCAGTAGTTTGGCAAAAACGCTAGCTAAATAGCGTAAGAGGTGATTTAGATAAGATACAGACCTTTATCACACCTGCAGTTCAGTGCTTAGCATGTATAGAGTTTATAGAGTAAAAATCCATTTACCTTAAAGAGCAGGAATCTGTTTGATCACTAAGTCGTCTGGACGTTTTCTTATTCAGAAATTAGTGTCTGAAATCTCACTGTATGTTTTTTCTCCACTTCTTTCCTCCAAAATAGATCAGCTTTATATAGCTTTGACAGCCCAGTTTGTCAATATTTGTTCTGTGTCAACATCTGTGTCTTTCAAGCTGTTTGTCTTGAAACTATTCCAATATGTTAAGGTAAGTATCCTGTTTTGTGTTTTTAATTATTTACAGTCCACTTTTTTTTTTTAAGTTGCAAGTAAACTTGATCTTATTAATGCTGATGTGTATGACAAAGATAAACACACGGATCTCCATGACCATATCTGTGGAGACACAAACAAACAGATGACACAAGAAAAGATGATTATCATTTTTAGTTTTCAGGATTGCAGTTTTCTGTTAAATGTCACCAAATCAACAATTACTTTACTACACTCTTTTTACAGATTGGAGTTTCCTGAGTCAATAACTCCTGAGCTAAACGCTGTTACTACACAAATAACACCTCTTTTCTACCGTAGTAATGTAGAGACGCAGCTACAACCGTGTTTTGTGTAGTAACAGTGTTTAGCTCAGGAGTTATTGACTCGGGAAACTCCAATCTGTGAATATGTGACCAACTTTACTTAAGACGCCGAGGCGCTTTTTTCCTTCTCGATAGGTGAGTAACGTTGTTTTTGTTTTGTTACACAGAACTAATATATGTCTTTGTCCTTTACATGATTATGTTTGTGTGTCATTTTTGCTTGTTTGTTTATCTGCAGTCGTATTGTTCTTCACTTCAGCTATGATAAAGGCACATTTCTTTCCATTAGTCGCCTGGGTTACGTATGTATGTGTGGGGGCGGAGCTATCAATACAGGGGTGGGACCCGTTTGGGTTAGGGGCGTGTTTGTTTTGGTGATTTCAAATATCAACATTGGCTTTTAAAAATCGGAGACCCCACCTTTAAAGAGCAGGAATCTGTTTGATCACTAAGGCCATGTTCACACTGCAAGATTTAATGCTCAATTCGGATATTTTGCTCAGATTTTTTTGTTTAGCTGTTCACATTACCTTTTAAAATGTGGCCTATATCAGATACCAGTGTGAACTGTTTGCTGTTTCGAACTGACCCGCATGCGCAAACGAACAATAACAATGACGTCACACGCAGCACGCCGTTGCGCTAAAAAGTTGCCGAGGTTATGGAGGAAGTATTGTATCATCTGGTGCAAGCAAACATATCATGTAATGCTATAATGTGATGTATTCAATGCAAGCATTATGAGCTGGTTCACGTAACCACTTTATATAACACTCTTAACACACACGTTACCAGTCACGTTTGGGTCACGTTTTCGCCGGCGCAAAAAGAAGAAGAAAAAAAAGGTTTCACCGGCGCAAAATTGTGACAAATGTCGATGTGGATTGACGTAAAAGTCGCATCAAATCCGCCTTGGCTGTTCACACTGCGGCCACATTGGAAAAAATTTGATTTGGGTCCGATTCAGAACCACATATGGAAGTGGCCCAGATCTGATTTTTTCACACTACTCCTGAAGAAGTCTGACCTGGTCACTTGACCCCAAAAAAATCGGATTTGGGTCACTTTTACCTGCAGTGTGAACGTGGCCTAAGTCGTCTGGACGTTTTTTATTCAAAAATTAGTGTCTGAAATCTCACTATATTTTTTTGCTCCACTTCTTTCCTCCAAAATAGATCAGCTTTATATAGCTTTGACAGCCCAGTTTGTCAATATTTGTTCTGTGTCAACATCTGTGTCTTTCAAGCTGTTTGTCTTGAAACTATTCCAATATGTTAAGGTAAGTATCCTGTTTTGTGTTTTTAATTATTTACAGTCCACTTTTTTTTTTAAGTTGCAAGTAAACTTGATCTTATTAATGCTGATGTGTATGACAAAGATAAACACACGGATCTCCATGACCATATCTGTGGAGACACAAACAAACAGATGACACAAGAAAAGATGATTATCATTTTTAGTTTTCAGGATTGCAGTTTTCTGTTAAATGTCACCAAATCAACAATTACTTTACTACACTCTTTTTACGTGGAGCCAAACAAGTCCATGTGTATTAATATAAACCTGTAAGTTGCAGCTTCACTGCTGTCAGGAGCTGTTTAGAAGAAAAAGGAAGATGGACGTAGAAATCCTTTAAATGCTCAAATGAGAAACAGGAAGTTCATTAGTAATTCTCAGGCAGAAGTTTGGCAAAAACGCTAGCTAAATAGCGTAAGAGGTGATTTAGATAAGATACAGACCTTTATCACACCTGCAGTTCAGTGCTTAGCATGTATAGAGTTTATAGAGTAAAAATCCATTTACCTTAAAGAGCAGGAATCTGTTTGATCACTAAGTCGTTTGGACGTTTTCTTATTCAAAAATTAGTGTCTGAAATCTCACTATATTTTTTGCTCCACTTCTTTCCTCCACAATAGATCAGCTTTATATAGCTTTGACAGCCCAGTTTGGCAATATTTGTTTTTTTTTCCTTATCAGATTCTGTCCAGTATTTGGAGACAAGGGTGGATTTTGAAATCAAGTTCAAACCACAAAAAAATAAATAAAAAGTCCGCTGTTGTTGATCAATAAATAAAGCAGCTTTACAGAAGAAAAGAAAGAATATAAAAATTACTCTCTTTTTTTTTTCAAATTAAATTACTATTTATCTCTAACATTTATCTCTAATGAACAAGCCTGAGATGGTGGTGAGGAAAAACTCCCTGAGGAAGAAGCCCTGAGAGGAACCAGACTCAGAAGTGAATCTCATCTTAATTTGGGAGACACTGGACATGAAATAATATAAATGTAAATAATGTCCTTTCTACAACAGTTTGTACTCGAGTGGATTTGTGTAACCAAGAGCTCCTGAGGAACAGGTCAGCTTCATTTCTGAGTACATTACAGACTTAACACTAATTCCTTCCTGCCAAAGTCTTCAAATGTTCACTGATGAAGACCCGAGCACAAAGCTGGCTGAAGCAAGGATAAGCATAAGACTAGATGGAGATGGATGTGTGGATACGAGGTGCTGTGAATTAGATTTGTGTTTTACAGCCAGGGCTATTAACCGCACATTCTGATCAATCAGAAGCCAACATAAATGATATGATCTAAAATCATTTTGGTCCCAAATAATTGTGCACTTGCATTCTCACAATATGTTGAACAAACAGATCATTCATTATCAGTAAAGCTGCAAATTCTGCGAAATGTTTAAGGACATCTGTATAATCTCTGCCTACAACATCCGTGTCTTTCTAGCTGTTTGTCTTGAAACCATTCCAATATGTTAGGGTAAGTATCTTGTTTTGTGTTTTCAGATATCTCTGTAATCATGCCTTTTTCTGAACAAATTTTTCAGAACAAATGACGATAAACAGGACAGTGAGGAACAACAGGAAGTACTGCTGGTGTAAAATTCATTTAATGAGGATCAGAGACATTGATTATAAAGTCCACTGGAAACTTTTTTTACATAAAACATTCCAGTGATGTATTTATTGTACAATTATCACACGTTCTTCATATCCATAGAGTACATGTGAGATCACACGTGGCTTTGTATTAGACCACAAACGTACATTTCTTTCCCTCAGCACTGAACTAATGATGTTTTAACTCAGTACCTTGAGGGAAACCTGGAACCTCTATCTTTCAGATTGGTAATGCACAGGAAGACGGTTCTCACATTTTACTGTAATGTATTTGAGGCCCTGACGACCGGAATATATACATGGTGGTGTAGTGTCTCTCGTGGTGCACGTGACCACAGTGAACTGTGCAGTGCTTTCATAAAGATTCCCGCCTAAAGGCCTGCCGCCTCTCTGACATATAGCTTGGACCTGAGTATCAGTAGCCTTTATGAAGCTGTTCTTGTATTTGCAGGTGCCACCATAATTGATGTTCTCATATGTAATCTTCTGGGTACATGAAGGTGTGTTCATGTTCAGGTAAACATGCTTCCTTTTGAACGCCCCCCAGGACTGGGCTTCAACAGGCAGTGCGACGCTCAGCACCAACAGCAGAACCAGGCCGAACACACGGATCTCCATGACCATATCTGTGGAGACAGAAACAAACAGATGACACAAGAAAAGATGATTAGCATTTTTTAGCTTTCAGGATTTTCAGGCAAAACTGATAACTGTCTCTTGTGTCATTTCCTCTTCAGAGAATTGTTACAAAGTGCAGTTTCCTGTTAAATGTCACCAAATCAACAATTACTTTACTACACTTTTTTACGTGGAGCCAAACAAGTCCATGTGTATTAATATAAACCTGTAAGTTGCAGCTTCACTACTGTCAGGAACTGTTTTGAAGAAAAACGGAAGATGGACGTAGAAATCCTTTAAATGCTCAAATGAGAAACAGGACGTTCATTAGTAATTCTCAGGCAGTAGTTTGGCAAAAACGCTAGCTAAATAGCATAAGAGGTGATTTAGATAAGATACAGACCTTTATCACACCTGCAGTTCAGTGCTTAGCATGTATAGAGTTTATAGAGTAAAAATCCATTTACCTTAAAGAGCAGGAATCTGTTTGATCACTAAGTCGTTTGGACGTTTTCTTATTCAGAAATTAGTGTCTGAAATCTCACTGTATGTTTTTTCTCCACTTCTTTCCTCCAAAATAGATCAGCTTTATATAGCTTTCACAGCCCAGTTTGGCAATATTTGTTTTTTCTTCTTATCAAATTCTGTCCTGTATTTGGAGACAAGGGTGGATTTTGAAATCAAGTTCAAACCACAAAAAAAGTAAATAAAAAGTCAAAGTCCACTGCTGTTGATCCATAAATAAAGCAGCTTTACAGAAGAAAAGAAAGAGAATAAAAATTACTCGCTTTTTTTTTTCAAATTAAATTACTATTTATCTCTAACATTTATTTCTAATGAACAAGCCTGAGATGGTTGTGGCAATGAAAAATTCCCTGAGATGATATGAGGAAGCAGTCCTGAGAGGAACCAGACGCAAAAGTGAACCTCATTTTAAAGGTGGATGTTTGAAAAATGCTTCAGAAAACTGAGTCGGTCGACTAACAAAACAAAACATGTAGCCAATGAGCATAAAGGGGCGTGTCTTGTCAATATGCGGTGGAGAGAGTGTTCAGTGCGCATGTCTGACATTAGCATAAAGCGATTGAAACATTGACATGGCGGATACCTGCCGTTACCTCTGCCTCGGGTTCTAGGTGTTGAATGTCGTCTTCCGCGTGAAACGGAGCTAAACCTTTCACGGTACAACACACAGTACTACAAAAACACATTTATATTACCATAGTGTTACTCATTGAGTTCATTTATTGATAAAATATCCCCTCAGCCAGCTGCCCCAGCAGCTTCCGCCATAATAGTTGCCTGGGTTACGTATGTATGTGTGGGGCGGAGCTATCAAAACAGGGGTGACACCCATTTGGGTTAGGGGCGTGTTTGTTTCGGTGATTTTCAAATGTCAACATTGGCATTTAAACATCGTGCACCGCACATTTAATTTGGGAGGCACTGGACAGGAAATAATGTAAATGTAAATAATGTCCTTTCTACAACATTTTATAGTCGAGCAGATTTGTGTAACCAGGAGCTCCTGAGGAACAGGTCAGCTTCATTTCTGAGTACATTACAGACTTAACACTAATTCCTTCCTGCCAAAGTCTTCAAATGTTCACTGATGAAGACCCGAGCACAAAGCTGGCTGAAGCAAGGATAGATCAAAAACTGTGTACTGTGTTTCAAGAATGATTGTAAATATAAAGCGATGTTTATCTTGAGTGTGAGACTGTGTAAAGCTCACTGACCAAATCAGTTCCATCATTATTTCATTTTTACACAAAATCCCTCATGAAAATGATCCTTTAAAAAAATAACAATTCTAATTCATTAGTTTGATGTTCTGTAGATATGAGCTGCTAAAACTGAGCATTTGGACAGAAACCACAAGACAGAACAAACTACAAAAGGTGACGTGTTCTGGTGATTTGTGTCAAGAACCAAAGAGAATCTTTTGAAGAAGCTAAAAAATATTTAATGAACCAAACCAAGTCAAATCAAACAGCAGAGAAAATGTTTCAGCGATGCGTAAAATTCATTTAATGAGGATCAGAGACATTGATTATAAAGTCCACTGGTAACTGTTTTTACATAAAATATTCCAGTGACGTATTTATTGTACAATTATCACACGTTCTTCATATCCATAGAGTACATGTGAGATCACACGTGGCTTTGTATTAGACCACAAACGTACATTTCTTTCACTCAGCACTGAACTAATGGTGTTTTAACTCAGTACCTTGAGGGAAACTTGGAACCTCTAAGATCTTTCAGATTGGTAATGCACAGGATAACGCTTCTCACATTTTACTGTAACGTATTTGACGACCGGAATATTCACATGGTGGTGTAGCTGTCCCTCAGAATGGCTCTGAATTATTTACAGTCCACTTTTATTTATTTTATTTATTTATTTACCAAGTTTCCAGTAAGCTTGATCTTATCAATGCTGATGTGTATGACAAAGATAAACAAGATGACAGGTGGACTTTTTAAGCCAAATCCAGGATAACACTACAACAAAGTCAGCATACAATACTGCAGAACAAATGACGATAAACAGGACAGTGAGGAACAACAGGAAGCACTGCTGGTGTACCTTTGGTGATTATACTAGCATACAAACAACAAACGTACACTTTGTTCAGCCCCCATTCATTTTTCATGTTTTTTTGTGTGTGTTTATATATTTTTACAATTATTGATGTATGAGTTCATTTATTCTTCATATTTCTTATTAATTATATTAATTAAAAAATAATAATAATAATAATAATAATAATAATTACTATTATTATATTATAAAATTCATATATAAATGTAGAAAAAAAGTCAATAAACAAGCAAATGAATCCATATTTATTATTTTAATTTCTACATTTTTACCATTATTTTCTATTTATTTTCTATCTGTAAGCCGCCTTTGTTTGTATTTATTTTTATTACACATTTATGACTCTATCTATTAACAATTAATGGATCTATCTATCTGTCTGTCCATTTATTTATTTATTTATTCTGTCTATTTTTCTTTCACTTCCTCTGCGGCTTTACGTGCCTGGAGGACCAGGTGGAACTTCACCGTGTTTTGTGTGGAACCGTAAACTTCATGTTAATGTTCTCTTGTTTCTAAAAAAAAACGTCTTTAACACATTCACACTAAAAGTGACGCCCTGCTAAAACACATGAACCGGTTTCTCTGCTGTCTAACGTCCCTTTTACGGTTTGTTTACATCATTAGCTTGTAGCTAACAAGCTAACCAGGCGCTTGCTAGCTACTTCCGTCGCATCGTGACGCGCGGCACACGTTGATGACGTGTCAAATTGCGTTTTCAAACGTTTGTACCGACTGCTAACTTGCTAATGAGTTGCTGGTTTATCTGTAGGATTGTTAGAATGTCGTGATACATAGAATTTGCAAAAGTAAAACGGCCATTTCATCGAGGTTGTAGCTGTGGCCTCGACGTCATCGAGCCGCGACGAGACTTTAGACCAATCAGAAGTCAGAACTGAGACGGACGGGTTTTATTGTGGGGGGAAAAGGGGGGTCGTGCGTGTGCATGTCGGGTGTGGGGTCTGTTATGGTGAACTGGTGCGTAATAAGTCGGGTTTGTTTACTGTTTATCGAAAGGACTAAAGTAAATACTACTGAGTACCGAAGCGATCTCGTGTAAACAGTCGGATTGACGGGATTTCGTGATGAACTCGAAGCGAAACAATGCGGGTGAAAATGGAGGAGGAGGAGGAGGAGGAGGAGGGCGCATGAACCCGGTGAACGAGACCCAGGCGGTCGGTACGCACCGGAAACCGGGCAGCGCGAGCGCCCCGGGTAAAGCCGGTGCACGAGCGGACAGGGTGGATCACGCGCACGACACCAGGAACACCGTGACTGTGTCCTCACTCCGATCCCGTCTCGGTCCCACCATCAGGTACCGGCTCCGGTTTCAGTTGTCTGACTCTCTAAAGTTTAAAGTCGCTAATGCGTGAGCAGAAAGTCAGTGACGTCATAAACACGTCCTCGTTCACGTCCTGACGCGTCACGTGATGAAAGGATTGTTGGTTTGTTGTACAGATGAGATTTAGTTTTTTTTCTATAGGAAGCCAACCTACAACAGCATGGAGCGATGTGGCTCTGTTATTCTTTTTCCTCAACAGTGTGTTTTGTTCCCCTTATACCTCGTATAATATAATACAATCCAGTCAGAGACCAGTGATGGGACCAGTGGTGATGAGCGATGAACCAGGAGAATGAAATGTTCATTAAAACAGTACTGTGTTGCAGTAGTAACAGTACTATATATATGTTGTTGTCCCCGTCAGGTCCGCTCTGTCCTCCGCCGTGGAGACGCTGCTGGGAGAGATCGCGGCGGTGATGTCGGAAACCGAGGACGAGCTGCTATCCAAAGAGCGTGAGAACGAGAGGCTGAAGGCTCGACTAGACGCATCCGAGCGCGAGCTGAAGACGCTGCAGGAATGCCTGTGCAGCGCTCAGAAGCTGATCGATCAGCTGCAGGGTCCATTCAGCAGCCATCCTCCTCTTCCTCCTTCCATGACCGGGCAGCACGGCTACGCCAACCAGGCGCAGCCCACGAACGCGGCTCGCCTGACGCACCGTGGTGCAGGAGACGACACAGACCCACGCTGTTTCGCCAACAGCGAGGCAGAGCTGAGTGGTGCGCTCGGAGACGCCATTCACGGCTTCGAAGCCAGGGACGAGTTCAAAAGCTGCCACCTGTCTATCCAGGCGGACGGCACTGTCACCAACAGCTACTACGATCCCATGGCCGTGCACAATGCCGGCATGTGCCACGACGTCAACAGGGCAGGTGAGAGAGCTCGTTCCTTCAGCTGGTAGCAGTTTATGGTTTTCAGAGTAATTTATTTATTTACTAAAACGAAATAAAAATAATCTGCTACATTTTATGAGAATGTTAAGCTTCACGTTTTCTCTGTTCGCAGGTGAGATGAGTGATCGACGGCTGTCTCACCCTCCCTCACACTCTCCTTATGGGGTGAAAGAGGAACAGGCTCCCACGTCAGGGCCAGTGCGCGTCAGAGGTGACGCCGAACACGGTGGCCAGAGCGAGTGCGACCAGGGTTATGCCCATGTAGTAGAGGAGCAAGGAGTTCCACGTTCCCGGAGACAAGCCGCTAAGCACGCTCCCTCTTCTGGCTCGCATAACGGCCCTTCTTCATCTTCCACCGGAACACCTCCACAGGGGCCGTCCGGTCTCCGTGCCTCCTCCAGAGCCGTGTCCGCAGCGTCCTCTAGACAGAGCCCCGGTACGAGCGACTCCTCCCCTGACGGCCGCCGGCGTCGACGCCCAGCCTCTGAGCTGATGGGTGAGGTGGCCGGTGAGCGGCCGCACCTGTGTCTGGAGTGTGGCAAGACATTCCGTCTGCTCTCGAGCTTGAAGAAGCACCTGCGCATCCACACCGGAGAGAAGCCGTACCCGTGCAGCGTGTGCGGACGACGATTCCGCGAATCTGGCGCGCTCAAGACGCATCTGCGTATCCACACGGGCGAGAAGCCGTATGCGTGCAGCGAGTGCGGCGCACGTTTCCGCCACCTGGACGGCCTCCGTAAGCACGGCCGCACGCACACTGGTGAGAAGCCGTACGCCTGCGGGGTGTGCGGGAAACGCCTCAGCCGCTTGCAGCACCTCAAGCATCATCAGCGCATCCATACTGGCGAGCGACCGTGCCGATGCCCTCTGTGCCAGCGCTCGTTCCAGGATGCCGCTAGCCTCAGGAAGCATCTGATCAGCGTGCACCAGGGAGAAGCGGGTGCCGAGGAAGCCCACGAGAGGCTGTCGGCCACCGAGATCGGAGAGCACGAACTCCAGGGCTCAGTGGAGGACGAGGAGATGAGGTTTGAGATGTGGGAGGAGGAGCGTGAGGAAGGTGACGCCGCCGTGGACTGCGTGTAGAATTGCTTAGAAAAAGAAAATCACCCAAGATTCCGATGACGGCAAAATGCTGATTTATTATTATTTTTTATTATTATTTTCGTGTCATGAACTCAACATGGAGCTGTGAAAAATTAACGTCCATCATGTTGGAGACGGAGAACTCCCTCCTAACCCTAATTAAAACAATCCCGGCTTTCCAGAGCGTGTATGTAGATCTACATTTGTATTATATCCTGCTGACTGAAAGCTTGACCACATTCTAAAAGAAGTTTGGGGATCGGTTTGCTTGTCGTGACGCGGACGTCACGTCGTCATCACGTGTTTCTGGTGTCAGGAATCCCACAAGCTTCGTGCTTCTCTGGAGGATCTGAGTCATGTTCCTGGGTCTCTGTTGTAGTTAGTTCTAATGTAATTATAGGTACTGTGGAGAACAGAACTGACCATGTCAGACACACACACACAAAGCTTTCGGCTGTGTGTCCATCACTTTCGCAATAAACTTTTAATTTTACTTTTCACAATATTATATTTAAAAATTGTAATCTTTTCCAGTACCTTTCAAAAACACTGTAAAATGTGACACATTTCTTAATTTCACTTGATTTTCATGTACATTTTTCTGCCCATGAAATGAGTTGTTTAGACCAATTGACATAAAGGAGGTGGAGTCAGTTACGGCGAAAGGGACGGAGCATGTCAGCACAGGTCTGAACATGGTGTAGAAAATTACATACTGCTGCTTTAAAAGAAGAAAAATTATGATAACGTGATCGTTCTTGTTTGAGCAGCAATCGTCAGATGTTTGTCAATCATCAGTAGCCAATAATAATTCAGCAGATTCTCAGTCAGTTTATCGCAAAAAAAAAAATTTTATTTAGTGTAAACAAACCAATACATGCCGAGGATCGAGCGACTGTCAGACCGCCGACACATCTCTTGGCTGCCTGGCTGCGTTTCAGGCCCTGAAATCTGTTTATTCTGAAAGAGAGAAGAAACACACGCCCTCTTCTGGTCAGAATGAAGACTGCAGGTTGGGGATTTATAAAGCGTAAAGATATTTCGTGGGTTTTTTTTTTTGTTTTGTTTTAACTCTTTACCTCCTGACTTATTGATCTTTTTGTTGTTTCTCTGTACAGTTTATAAAACGAACAGAAAGATCCAAAATCTTAGCAAAACGAGGAACTGTTTGTTTTATTTTTTCTCATTTTTGTGTGTTACTTCAATCTTATTAATAGTTTTGTTGTCGACCGTTGAATACACACGATGACGAGAATAGGGACGTTGAAGCGTTTAAAAACGTGCTGCCCCCTAATGGTTAAAATGAGGAACTGCATGATTTTTGCTTCTTCTTTTTTTTTCCACTCGTTTGTCTTTCATTTTATTCGTATCTTTTTTTAGTTAGTATTCCATCCACTCTTGTTGATATTTTTGTTGTGTATTGCTAATATAAAAGAATAAAAGAAAAAGTATAAAAGAAAAAAAAAACGCTTAGAAACGCCCCCTTATGGTCAAATCAATGAAACTACATGTTGAAAGTTTATAAAACAGATTTAGTTTATTTGTTTGTGTTTTTTCCTTTGTTTACTGTAATCCCTGCTTTCTTACTGAACTTTTAGAAAATGTCCGCCCTCTTATGGTCAAACTGAGGAACTGCATGTTGGATGAGTTTTTTTGTTTGTTTGTTTGCTGTTTTTTATCCCTAGACATTTGTGAATATCTCATTTAAAACCTTTTTCAGATTTCTTCTCTTTTTTTGTGTTTTCACGCCTTTCACACTTGCATGTTTTATCCTTTGTGCATATTATAACGTGTTATCATAAGTTTGAAAACCTTTAGTTTGTATTTACAGCCTTTCTTTTTAGTCTAGTGTTAAAAAAAAAAAGCCTAGTTCTGTAGTAGCTAAACTAATACCAACACAAGCCGTGTTTTATTAACACCCGGACGTGTAAATAACCTTTAGATATATCTCGTTTTAGTGTTCGATAAATGTGAGTAAATAAAAGTTGCTAAATGTTACAGAAACTGGACGGATTAGTTTTACTGTTACTGTGTTATAAGGTTTTATTTCCTCAATAAATCCAAGCATGCGTTTTTGTAAACCTGAAGTTGTTTCTCCGTCATAAAAATGTCTTCAATGTCTTTTGTCTTCTTTTTTTTCCACACATGGCCACATGGTGCACCGTTGTGTAAATGTATATATGTATATACACGTGTGTGTGTGTGTGTGTGTGTGTGTTTGCACAATATGACAATTACTGTGATAAAATCTTTCTTTTTTTGTCATACTTGACCACAGCCAACACACACACGCAGTTGTGGAAGACTTTCTGTGAGTGAGTGATTGTCTCACACACACACGCACACTTTTATTCGTTGTGTGTGTGTTTCTGACACTGAGACGGTTTTTGACTCACAAGACGTATTTTAAACCAGAATGAGGGTAAAGGTGATCTTGTGGTTAAACACACACACACACAGTCTTGGCCCACTCAACCATGGGGTGAGTAAGAGATGCATTTTTGTCAGGGTTGTATTTCATTCTATTTATTTTTTTCCAATCTGAGACTGGAAGCTGGTCAACATTTCTTCTATACCAGTGGTGTGTGTGTGTTTATGGTAATCGTGGTTAGCCACTGTGACGGTGGAGATCCGATGACGTTGTCGTGGTGACATTCCTTCCCTTGAGACTATACACAGAAGTAACAGAATATATTAAAGATTATTATTATTATTATTCAGTGTGAGTGTGTATCAGTGTGAGTGTGTGTGAGTGTATCAGTGTGTGTGAGTGTGTATCAGTGTGAGTGTGTATCAGTGAGAACAGTTCAGGTGCACTTGTAATAGAGATGATAGAAATGTGTAGTATATGTTTTATCTATCTGTCTGTCCATGTAAATAATATGTAAATCTGTCTGTCCGTATTATTTTTTTAATGTGTGTGTGTGTGTGTGTAAGACTGTCCAGACTCATGCGGTCATTTCCGTAGCGACTAAAAGCAAACATTCTCACTTTTCTCAAAGGAAGTGACTCAACTCAATCTTCTTCTCCCTCTTACACACACACACGTGCACAGACATGCTTTGTTTCATTTCATCCATATCAACCTTGCTTACTGTTCTCTCTCACACACACTAGAACTTCACAGTTTCATAAACATAAAGACATTCCTCTCTGTAATGTGTGTGTGTGTGTGTTATCGTAGCCAACAATAATGCAGCATTCCATTTCAGTCACAGATCCGAACACATTCCAGAGCTTCTGCTTGAGAAACACACACACACACATACACACAGTGATCATGTCCATTTTCCAGACGCTGACTCAGTGTGTGTGTATTTGAGAGAGAGAGACTGTGGTATTAAATCCACCAGTTCTGCTCATTCAGGCCTCTCGTGAGGTCAGGTGTGACGCAGGAGAACCTCTTCACGCACTTTCTCAAACACACGTCTTCAGGTTTGCGGGGAATTACATTTTTTCCTGACACAAATCCGTTATAATCGATTCTAATATAACTTTTCTCCAATGAATATCTCACAAGCAGCTCCATGTGTCATGTGGAACATAAAATCACATGAAATCACATGAAAATAAACAACGTGTAAAAATTTGTGAAATGAAATATGAGAAGCGTGACATGAGAGAAAATGAAACGTGTAAAAGTCACACATGAAAAGAAACCAAATGTGTAATCGCGTATGAGAACAAGTTATACCGTACAATAAAATGTCAAATTATAGACAACATATATGTTAAAAAATGTCATGTGAAAATAACAGCGTTTAAAATACACGTGGAAAAGTCACTGTTCAGTAAAGGATTTATTTGATCTAACTTCATCTCTCTCTGTGTGTGTGTGTGTTTGCGTCTGTGTGCGTGTGTGCTTGTCTGTGTTTGTGTGCAAGTGTGTGTGTGTTTATGTGTGTGTTTGTGTGTGAGTGTAGGTTTGTGTGTGTATGTGTGTGTGTTTTGTATGTTTGTGTTTATGTGTGTGTGAGTGTGTGTGTTTGTGTCTGTGTGTGTGTTAGTGTGTGTCTCTGTGTGTGTTAATGTGTGTGTGTATGTTAATGTGTGTGTGTGTTAATGTGTGTGTGTGTGTTAATGTGTGTGTGTGTGTTTTGTGTGTTTGTGTGTGTGTGTTTGTGTCTGTGTGTTAGTGTGTGTCTCTTTGTGTGTGTGTTAATGTGTGTGTGTATGTTAATGTGTGTGTGTGTGTGTGTGTGTTAATGTGTGTGTGTTAATGTGTGTGTGTTAATGTGTGTGTGTGTGAGCAGCAGGGTTAGAAGGTGATCCAGGAGAAAAGAAACAACACACCACTGCTGCTCCTGCTGGCGATGTGAAGCACGGGAATCGAACCGACTCTTCTTTCAATGAATCTTTGAATTGAATTGAATTGAATTGATTTGATTTGATTTGATTCTACTGGATCACTTTCCAAAGATTCGGTGGTTAATTGAACTCACAAGTGAACTGTGAACGTGGCAGTGAAACGAGGATAAATAAGTATTTAAGTTTTAGAGTTAAAGAGTTAAAAAATAGTTTAAAAATAAATAAGAATAAGAGTTAAATAAACAAAACAACAGTGTTGGTCATTATTTCGTCACTGAAAGCTAGTTATTTTAGCAGTTTCTACATAGAATTTAATTTAAAACCGAACCTACAATTCTTACATTAGACTTTTATAAACGTGTCTTACTTGTGGTTCTGTGTGTTGTTGTTTTACACTGATGTTATTATGGAACTTATCGCAGTTTATTTTCTACTCTAATGATTTGCCTCCTGAACGAATCGGAGAGTAAACGATTTGATTCCGTCTACTGTACTGAACTATACGAGTCGACTCACCAAAAACTAATGAATCATTACGCACATCACTATGCTGTTGCCTCGAGCCAGAACCGCCTGCACCGGATTGGTCTCGCTCCTCCTCTCCTCCTCCTCTTCTTCTCCTCCTCCTCCTGCTGCTGCTGCTTCTAAGTTTCTTCAAAACTTTTTAGATGCACACACACACTCATACACACACACACACATACACACACACACACACGCGCACACAGCTGGAAGACGTGGTGCAGCTCGGTTTAACTCGACCACGAGCTTTTGGACTTTAGGATGTCTCGTGCGCTCCTATTCATTTAACCGAATTAATGCTGTTATAGGAGAAGAGACACAATGTGTATTTAATTTCTTTTTATTATTATTATTTTTCCGTTTTAGTTTTTTTTTTTCTTTTCCTTTCCCGTCCCCAGTCCAAACGAGCCGAGCGCGCGCGCGAGATGCCAGCATGCGCCCGGTGACGCTTCCGCTGCTGCTGTTCGTCTGTCTCGCGCTCCGGAGACCGGCGGCGTGCGTGGAGCGTGTGTCCACGCGCGAGCGCTTTAAGGTGGTCATCGCGCCGCTCATCTGCAAGCGCACGTGCGAGCGCAACGGCCAGTGCCGCGACACGTGTGAACAGGGAGACAACACGACTCTGATCGGGGAGAACGGACAGGCCGCCGACACGCTCACCGGACACGGCTTCAGAGTCGGTAGGTTCTCCAACCCTTCTCAAGTCTTTACTATTAACACTGACGCCTCATTCATGTGTTACAGGCTGCGTCAGAATCTAGGAATTTTTGCGTACTTGTGACGTCACACATATTATAATAGGAGCTAATTGGTTGTATTGTTAAAGTGTTGAAGTGTAGCCTATGTGCTGCTGTGCACAATGTGTCATGTTCACCCTGCAGATCCAGAACCTCCAAACCCTCCTGATGTTCACTTGGAGTGAACCTCCGTACCGTCAGAACTCAGAAACCTTCCTGCTCGCTCTGTGCAGAATAACGAATAACGTGATTTGTTCACGCTGCCAGGTTCCTTTCCCGTCTGTAGTCCAGTGATGCAGCAGGACGGGTTGGAACGGTTACTGATGTGCAGCAGGATCGAGGCAGTTTGAGCAAACTGTGAGAACATTTCCACTGCTTTTTTACCCACCAATAGGAGGATGCCAAAGTCATGGCACAGCTACATTTACAGCATTTAGCAGACGCCCTTATCCAGAGCCACTTACATTTTTATACAACTGAGCAATTGAGGGTTAAGGGCCTTGCTCAGGGGCCCAGCAGTGGCAGCTTGGTGGACGTAGGAATCGAACTCACAACCTTTCGATCGGTAGCCCAACACCTTAACCACTAGGCTACCACATCCCCAATACATCTACAAATACAGCAGTGACGACGGCGTAAGTGAAACATGAACATTAGAAACGGAAAATAATCCCAATTACCTCATCGTCACTTGGAACATTCTTTGTGTTCATGTGATTTTTTTGATGATTGATACAGTAATGTAACCAGAGTGTAGAATAAAATGTCTTTAATTCTACGTCTACCGCCAGAGGATCTTCATCAACATCAGCGCACCGGTTTCTGTCACAGAAACTAAACCGTCACTCGCTCTCCATTTAAAGCAGCGATGGGAATGCGGCAGCGCTTTAGTCCTCTAACCTACAATTTCACGCTAATCGTCAACACCGTCATGCATCGAGCTCGAGACCCTTTTGCAGCTCTCGGATGCAGGGTTCCGACATTCACACCAACGTTACCACTGCTTCTGATTCCTCATTACGACATCTTTTAGCTGCTAACAGTGAAACCCCGACGACACGTTTTTTTTTTCTCCTGTTAAACGACAGTAACTTTGCTAGCAAAACCAAAAACGACACATCCGCTAACTTTCACAAAGCAACAAATTATCCCCAGAATCGCCAAAACACATCAGAAATATTTGTGTGTAAAGATATCTAACGCTGTTACACACTCTCAGTGACTGAGCTTTTTTTTCTGACAGTCTAGTCTTTGTGTGATAAAAAAAATCAAATTAAAGCTTTCCAAAAAAAAAAAACAACACCCAAACCAACACCAAGTCGTGATTGCAACTTCCTCGGGTTGTAAATCCTGAGTTTTTACGAGCAGCACATAAACACAGAAGGTGTTTCACATCTGAGTGAATGAGGTCCAAGTGAGATGTTTGAGACAGTAATAAAAACCGACTTCAAATTGGACGGATAAATGAGGATTAGCTGAAGAGCCGAGCGCGATCGTACGCAGGCTTCCTGTAGAAGCCCATCTGGTCTGGTTTCATGTATTGTAGGGAAAATGCTTTATTTTTTTTGTTGGGATTGTTGTTTTTATTTTCCTTCTTGGCCGCTGTAGGAGTTTGGGATTTGTTCTTTTGGGATTCGTCTCTATCAAGTTGTGCCGGGTTTAATTGTTTCCTGGGTTTCGAGTGCGTACAGATGGACACAATTTTGTTCCCAGGCCTAAACCCTGGCTGTGTGTGAGCTTTGATGTGAGACGCTAAACGGTGCAGGACTTCCTAATAAAAAAATGACGCAGGAAAACGATTAATGAATTCTGTCGTTTCTCTTTCGTGCTCTTTTAGTCTTTAATGCTTTCTCCATATCGGGACTCTGTATCTCGTTGTGCTCGTGGTGAAGTGTGGTGCCATAGAGTCTACCCAGCAAGGTCTATAGTCTTTAACACACACACACACACACACACACACACACACACACACACACACACACAGCCGACGCACTCGTTTATTCCCTTAAACATTTATCTTCATCTCTAGAAGTTTCCACTCTGGAGTAATGTGTGTGTATGTGTGTGTGTGTGCTTTATCCTCCTCTGTTTATATCTCATTTATAGCTCATGTCCAATCTAATACATATCCGAGGGTAATTTGTTATTTAAAGCGAAGAATGTCTGGGACAAATGAGACAAAACAATTGTGTGTGTGTGTGTGTGTGTGTGTGAGGAGAAATCTGGTCTGTGCTCTCACACAGGGTTATTTTGGAATACTAGCTCTCTCTCACACACACACACACACAGAAACACACACAGACACGCACACACAGACACACACACACATACCAGGATATTTGAATGTGACCAGAGCCCAAAATAAACCAATGTGGCAAAAATAAAAGAAGAAGCTGATTAATGGTCTAGTGAAAGCTACATTTATGGACATCCAAAGCCAACACACACACACACACACACACACACACAGAGGAAGAAAATCATCCTGCTAATTAAACCAGTAAAAATGTGTAGCTAGGATGTTAGTTTTGAAACTTTCTGTCAAGAGCAAAGACTCCGAAACTAACACGAGCTAGCACGTTACACCGAATGTTCTGTTTGCTAGATCTACATGTCCTTTGGCAAGCTACCAAACACCTAGAATGAATTAAAACAGCTTAGGAAATGTTGGTCGGTCGTTCGCTGGAAAGTTAGCTGGAATGTTTACTGGATAATTTTAGCTAGAACTTTATCGCATTGAGCGGAATAGCTAGTTAGCTAGAGGTTAACTTCCCGTTCATGGGGGGTTTGATGCTGCTAAGGTCTGAAAAAACCATCATCATTCGATATCTGGAGAAGGTCCACGTTACCCACAAGAGGACTGTTTTCTTCTTTTGGGTGCTACAGCTTCCATAATTTACAGCTTTCGTGGCTGGGTCTGGAATAGCAAGGCTGAGAATGTAATATCAGGCATGGGTCTGGAATATCGAGGATTGGTCTGGAATATCGCGGATTGGTCTGGAATAGTGAGGATGGGTCTGGAATATCAAGGTTGGGTCTGGAATATCAAGGATGGGGTGGAATAGTGAGAAGGGGTCTGGATTATTAGGGATGAGTTTGGAATAGCGAGGATGGGTCTGGAATATCAAGTCTGGTTCTAAAATAGCGATGATGGGATGGTTCTGGAATATCAGGGAGGGGTCTGGAATAGTGAGGATGGGTCTGGAATATCAGGGAGGTGTCTTGAGTGGTGAGGATGGGTCTGGAATAGCGAGGATGAGTTTGCTGTAGCCGCTCAGCCGCCATTACTAGACGTTGACTCACAGTAACTAAACAGGAGAAAAGCTCTCTTAAATCCTCGCTGTCATTTCTCACATGCTGAATACATTCAATGCACAGAGCTGATACGCCTCTCTCACTTTAGCAGCTTATAGTCATGAGTGTGTGTGTGTGTTTGTGTGAGAGAGAAAGAGAGAGAAAGAGAGAGAATATATGGATGGTGAATTTTAGACGTCATCGAACCACACACAGGGACTGAGGTTTTTAGTGATTCAGCCTCAGGCACAGGATGATGAGTCGCTTGAGGTTTCTGCAGAAGTGGGTGATGTTTGGGTTGGTCAGCTGTAGCTCACACACAGGGACTGGAACAAGCCAAGTGAATGTTTGGTGAGGCCTTGCCGAGGTCTTGGTGAGGCCATGGCAAGGACACACACACACACACACACTCCTTCTATTGTGTTTTTCCTACCTCGGAGTGTGCAGGTACAGCCATGACACACTCATGATTTTTTCACATTTCCTGAGCTGCGGTTTAACCCATAGCCAAGCCCACGTCAGTAATGTGTATCTGTCAACACTGGGTGTCTTCTCCTGCTGCTGGAATTCCTGAAGAGCTCGGTAGCGACATGCATGGGGAAACAAACCCTCCGTGTCGTGAAAATAATCAATAAACAGTTCAATTGTTTCCATTATACAAGAAGGAGCTTCTGCTACAGAAAATAAATCAACAGCTCAATAAGAATATCAGCTGGGATAAAATTTTGAGGAGCCGTTTAACCGAGAAGCAAGAAGCTACCATTTTAGCAGCCAGTGACCAATATGATTTTTCACGTTTGTCTAAACGGAGGCTAAAATGGGAGATTAAAATTGCCAGATTGTACCCTGTAAATACAGTCAGGTGTCAGAGAATTGTCCCCTTCACATGTTGTCTCCTCCTTTCCCCGAGTGAGGGATCAGTAACCAGAGCGGACAAAACAGTCCATAATACAGCTTCTCCTTCTGCTCTTTCGCTTTCACTCGCCTCACTTTCACACACATACGCCACATATTTTCATCCTTTTTTTGCCTCTCATTTTTCCAGCTTTCATCCTCCTTCCACCTTTAACTCCTTCGTTCCTCTCTCTCTCTACCAGTTTCATACGCTTCTCTTTCATCTTGTCTTTTTTTTCTCTCTCCCCTAGTAATACCCATGGAAAAAGCCGTAGGTCATGGCTCAGCGTGGGCTGAGTGTTGAAAAACCACAGCAAAAATACTGCTCTGTGTGTGTGTGTGTGTTTGTGTGTGTGTGTGTGTGTGAGAGAGAGAGAGACTCTTTGAGACGAGTGTTTTGCTCCAAATGATCTGTCGTGGGTTTGCTGCGTCATCAGCTGGTAGTGATAGCCTGTGTTTAAGGTCTTTACGAGAATAAGCCTACACACACACACACACACACACACACACACACAGAGCCTTGTCTTTTACAACCAGTGGTGGTTTCTATTCGTTTACGTTTACTCACTGGAGCGTATATAGCTAAGTTTTTGAGTCTGTCTCGGTCTTTCACAGTCTCTCTTTCTCTCTGCTTATTGATATCACATCGCTCTGGCTCGGATGAAGCTCCGTATTTATTCTGACCTCAAAGGGGATTTCTCCGCAGCGCTCCCGACCACAGCCCCATCAGCTGCAGCACGGAAAATTTCGGCTGGCTATGATAAAAAAAAAAAAAAAAAAAAAAAAAAAGAGGTTGGAAATTTTCAACAGTCCTACACACTGACCTAAGCTGCAAAAAGCGTCAAGACCAGAACAAATATTCTGGAGGTAGAATGTGTGTTTTAGTGAAACTCAGAAAGGTCATGGCCTCATTTCTAATGTTTTCTTACCGAAGCCAATTTTCCTTGCGTTGAAAGAGACCAGTTATTTACAGCTTTTCATTAGAAAGTGCAGAGGCAGCGCTGCAACAGGCACAAATAACAGTTTCTCCTCACGGTTAGCCGACAAGCTAACACATTTTTCGCTCAGCAAGGTGTTTAAGGACTACTCCTGTGTAACTGTAATAAAATACTAACAACAACAACACAGAGTTAATGGAGTGATTTAAAGACCCTTTTCTGTGTACGAGGTGGATCGTAAGGTGACCTAAAGGATTAAAATCAGCCTCAGCCTCAGCCTGGATTCTGATCACTGAACTTTTTATTTATTTCATGTAATAGCTCAATCTCATTTTATTGAGCTAACTTCTTAATAAGCAGTTAAAATAGCTTCAAACTGCTGGGCAGGTCTGCAGTAGGCACGGATTCACCTCAGAGTTAGCCGAGATGCTAGCACATTTTCCACACATAGCAGCGTGAAGTTTAAAGACTAATGGCGTGAAATCGTAATTCAAAGCAGAGCAGAGAAAATTGTAAAGCACGTTTAATATAGTTTCCGAAGTCATTAATGATCATAGGTTGTGTTTTTAAAGCCCCTTTTTTGTGTAACTGGATCCTGAGGTAAATTATATGTCTCAGAGAAAACAGGTGGACAAAAAACAAAACCAAAGAAAACACCTCATCACTGCTGCTCTAAACCATGTTTTAATGAACTGAAGTGAAGTAGTTGTCTAGTTTCACTCACTCTCTCTCGCTTATTTTCTACCGCTTATCCGAACTACCTCGGGTCACGGGGAGCCTGTGCCTATCTCAGGCGTCATCGGGCATCAAGGCAGGATACACCCTGGACGGAGTGCCAACCCATCGCAGGGCACACACACACACACTCTCATTCACTCACGCAATCACACACTACGGACAATTTTCCAGAGATGCCAATCAACCTACCATGCATGTCTTTGGACCGGGGGAGGAAACCGGAGTACCCGGAGGAAACCCCCGAGGCACGGGGAGAACATGCAAACTCCACACACACAAGGTGGAGGCGGGAATCGAACCCCCAACCCTGGTGGTGTGAGGCAAACGTGCTAACCACTAAGTCACCGTGCCCCTTCCCCTAATGTGAACCTTTAGAACATTAAATACATTAAAACATTAGTTTTATTTAAGATAATATTGAGGTTACTTGAGAAAGCTTAATGTAGGCTAACCAACTGGCTAGACTTCATCAGGTTTGCTAGCTAGCTAGCTCATACAGTCATAGTAAGCTACATGCTGTGGATCTGTTCGCTAATACATTAGTGCTTTAGTTAGCCAACTTTGATACATCTAAAGTTTTTTTTTTCTTTTTTTTTGATGGGTTAAAGATATTTCTTTTTTAAGAGATTACCTTGAGAGAGAGAGAGAGTGTTGAGCATGACATTTGTCCTGTTGTGACTTTAATTAGCTATGCTAACTTGGAGCAAACAGTCATGACAAATTTCTGCAAAAAAAGTTTGTATTTGATCTGACGGTGGTTGAGTACTATAGATATAATGGAGTACCAGAGATAACATGCCCTTAAAGAGACGTTATGAGCTAAAACATCTGTTTTAAGGGTTTCTATAAGCAGGCTGGTAGCAATAGGATGGAGCCTTAGTGCATTAAATACTGAAATATTTAAGAATATTACTGGGATTTTGATGCACAGTGGGATGCAGCGTTCGCTTTATCATTTAATGACCCAATCCTTTCAGGATCAACCAGCAAGTCGTTATTCAGTGTCAAGCATTGATGGATTTCTCCTCCAGTTCCTCATCAGAACTGTTTCTTCAATTCTTCAAACTTACATCATATTTTCCGCTTACTCATTATGGAGCATGTTATCCAGAAAAAAGCAGTAACAGAAGAAATAACGATGACATCATGACCCCGATCGTATGCCACTAGCGATGACATCACCGTCTCAACCTTGCTTCACTAATGAAGACCTCACAGTCCCTGATGGCGCTCACGATCACAATGACCACACAACGTGACCTATGTCGATCACGATGGCGTCACAAACCTTGGTGTGCCCCAATAATGATGACCTCACAGTCTAATCCTGCTGTACTGATAATAACCTCACACCCTGGGCCAGGCCGCGGTA